>NC_060284.1:20624899-20736823 GCF_021613505.1 Equus quagga | reverse complement strand
TGAACTCAACCACTCGGCCACAGAGCTGGCCCCTCATTTTTTTTTTTAATTAAGACCATGATAGTTTACAACCTTGTGAGATTTCAGTTGTACATTATTGTTAGTCATGTTGTGGGTACACCACTTCCCCCTTTGTGCCCTCCCCCCAACCCCCCTCTTTCCCCTGATAACCAGCAATCAGTTCTCCTTGTCTATATGTTAACTTCCACCTATGAGTGGAGTCACATAGAGTTCGTCTTTCTCTGTCTGGCTTATTGCGCTTAACATAATATCCTCAAGGTCCATCCATGTTGATGCGAATGGGACAATTTTGTCCTTTTTATGGCTGAGTAGTATTCCATTGTATATATATACCATATCTTCTTTATCCAATCATCAGTTGCTGGGCATTTAGGTTGGTTCCACGTCTTGGCTATTGTAAATAATGCTGCGATGAACATAGGGGTGCATGGGACTCTTGGGATTGCTGATTTCAGGTTCTTAGGATAGATACCCAGTAGTAGGATGGCTGGGTCATAAGGTATTTCTATTTTTAACTTTTTGAGAAATCTCCATACTGTTTTCCATAGTGGCTGCACCAGTTTGCATTCCCACCAACAGTGTATGAGGGTTCCCTTTTCTCCACAACCTCTCCAACATTTGTCACTCTTGGTTTTGGATATTTTTGCCAATCTAACGGGTGTAAGGTGATATCTTAGTGTAGTTTTGATTTGCGTTTCCGTGATGATTAGTGATGATGAGCATCTTTTCATGTGTCTATTGGCCATCCTTATATCTTCTTTGGATAAATGTCTGTTCATGTCCTCTGCCCATTTTTTGATCAGGTTGTTTGATTTTTTGTTGTTGAGCTGTGTGAGTTATTTATATATTATGGAGATTAACCCTTTGTCGGATAAGTAGCTTGTAAATATTTTTTCCCAATTAGTGGGCTGTTTTTTTGTTTCAATCCTGTTTTCCCTTGCCTTGAAGAAGCTCTTTAGTCTGATGAAGTCCCATTTGTTTATTCTTTCTATTGTTTCCCTCATCTGAGGAGTTATGGTGTCCAAAAAGATTCTTTTGAAACTGATGTCAAAGAGTGTACTGCCTATATTCTCTTCTAGAAGACTTATGTTTCAGGCCTAATCTTTAGGTCTTTGATCCATTTTGAGTTTATTTTAGTAAATGGTGAAAAAGAATGGTCGATTTTCAATCTTTTACATGTGGCTGTCCAGTTTTCCCAGCACTGTTAGTTAAAAAGACTTTCTTTTCTCCATTGTAGGCCCTCAGCTCCTTTGTCGAAGATTAGCTGTCCATAGATGTGTGGTTTTATTTCTGGGCTTTCAGTTCTGTTCCATTGATCTGTGCACCTGTTTTTGTACCAGTACCATGCTGTTTTGATTACTGTAGCTTTGTAGTATGTTTTGAAATCAGGGATTGTGATGCCTCCGGCTTTGTTTTTCTTACTCAGGATTGCTTTAGCAATTCGGGGTCTTTTGTTGCCCCACATGAATTTTAGGATTCTTTGTTCAATTTCTGTAAAGAATGTCATTGGGATTCTGATTGGGATAGCGTTGAATCCATAGATTGCTTTAGGTAGTATGGACATTTTAACTATGTTTATTTTTCCAATCCATGTGCATGGAATGTCTTTCCATCTCTTTATGTTGTCATCAATTTCTTTCAAGAAAGTCTTGTAGTTTTCATTGTATAAATCTTTCACTTCCTTGGTTAAACTTATCCCAAGGTATTTTATTCTTTTTGTTGCGATTGTGAATGGGATTGAGTTCTTGAGTTCTTTTTCTGTTAGTTCATTGTTAGTGTATAGAAATGCTACTGATTTATGTATGTTGATTTTATACCCTGCAACTTTGCTGTAGCTGTTGATTGTTTCTAATAGTTTTCCTATGGATTCCTTGGGGTTTTCTATACATAAGATCATGTCGTCTGCAAACAGCGAGAGTTTTACTTCTTCATTGCCTATTTAGATTCCTTTTATTTCTTTTTCCTGCTGAATTGCTCTGGCCAACACCTCCTGTACTATGTTGAATAGGAGTGGTGAAAGTGGACACACTTGTCTTGTTCCTGTTCTCAGAGGGATGGGTTTCAGTTTTTGTCCGTTGAGTATGATGTTGGCTGTGGCTTTGTCATATATGGCCTTTATTATGTTGAGATACTTTCCTTCTATACCCATTTTATTGAGGGTTTTTATCATAAATGGATGTTGGATCTTGTCGAATGCTTTCTCTGCATCTATTGAGATGATCATGTGGTTTTTGTTTCTCATTTTGTTAATGTAGTGTATCACGTTGATTGACTTGTGGATGTTGAACCATCCCTGTGTCCCTGGTATAAATCCCACTTGATCATGGTGTATAATCTTTTTGACGTATTGCTGTATTCGGTTTGCCAGAATTTTGTTGAGGATTTTTGCATCTATGTTCATCAGTGATATTGGCCTGTAGTTTTCCTTCTTTGTGTTGTCCTTGTCAGGTTTGGGGATCAGAGTGATGTTGGCTTCATAGAATGTGTTAGGGAGTGCTCCATCTTCCTCAATTTTCTGGAAAATTTTGAGAAGGATAAGTATTAAATCTTCTTTGAATGTTTAGTAGAATTCTCCAGAGAAGCCGTCTGGTCCTGGGCTCTTATTTTTGGGGAGGTTTTTGATTACTCTTTCTATTTCTTTACTTGTGATTGGTCTATTCAGATTCTCTATTTCTTCATGATTCAGTTTGGGGAGGTTGTAAGAGTCTAGGAATTTGTCCATTTCTTCTAGGTTGTTCACTTTGTTGGCATATAGTTTTTCACAGTATTCTCTTATGACCCCTTGTATTTCTTTGGTATCCGTTGTGATTTCTCCTCTCTCATTCCTAATTTTATTTCTTTGAGATTTCTCTCTTCTTTTCTTAGTGAGTCTGGCTAAGGGTTTGTCGATTTCGTTAATTTTTTCGAAGAACCAACTCTTTGTTTTATTGATCCTTTCTGCTGTCTTTTTTGTTTCAATATCGTTTATTTCTGCTCTAATTTTTATTATTTCCCTCCTTCTACTGACTTTGGGCTTTGTTTGTTCTTCTTTTTCTAATTCTGTTGGGTGCCGTTTGAGGTTGCTTATGTGAGATTTTTCTTGTTTAGTGAGGTGAGCCTGAATTGCAATGAATTTCCCTCTTAGGACTGCTTTTTCTGCATCCCAAATGAGTTGGTATGGCGTGTTTTCATTTTCATTTGTCTCCAGATAATATCTGATTTCTTCTTTAATTTCTTCAATAATCCATTGTTTGTTCAGTAGCATGTTGTTTAGTCTCCACATTTTTGCACCTTTCCCTGCTTTATTCTTGTAGTTGATTTCTAGTTTCATAGCATTATGATCAGAAAAGATGCTTGATATTATTTCAACTCTCTTGTATTTATTGATGCTTGCTTTGTTTCCCAAGATATGGTCTATCCTTGAGAATGTTCCATGCGCACTTGAGAAGAATGTGTAACCTGCTGTTTTTGGATGAAGTGTTCTATATATATCTATTAAGTCCATCTGGTCTAATTTTTCATTTAATTCTATAATTTCCTTGTTGATTTTCTGTCTGGATGATCTATCCATTGGTGTTAATGGTGTGTTGATGTCCCCTAGTATTAGTGTATTGTTGTTGATGTCTCCTTTTAGTTCTGTTAAGAGTTGCTTTACAGATTTTGGTGCTCCTGTGTTGGGTGTGTATATATTTATAAGTGTTATGTCATCTTGGTGGAGTGTCCCTTTTATCATTATAAACTGTCCCTCTTGTCTTTCTTTATCTGTTTTGCTTTGAAGTCTACTTTGTCTGATACTAGTATAGTGATGCCTGCTTTCTTTTGTTCATTATTAGCTTGGAGTATTATCTTCCATCCCTTCACTCTGAGTCTGTGTTTGTCTTTGGGGCTGAGGTGTGTTTCCTGGAGGCAGCATATTGTTGGGTCTTGTTCTTTGATCCATCCTGCCACTCTGTGTCTTTTGATTGGAGAGTTCAATCCATTTACATTTAGAGTGATTATTGAAATGTGGGGGCCTACCACTGCCATTTTCTCTCTTGTTTTCCGATTCTCTTGCATTTCCTTTGTTTCTCGTCCCATGATTTTTGGATTACTAATTCAGATATGTAAATTTCTGTATTGGGTGTCTTCTTATTTGTAATTTGTGTCTTTATTCTTGTTATTTGTTTGGTGGTTACCAGATGGTTAGTATAAAACATCTCATAGATGAGATAGTCCATTTTCTGATAGCCTCTTATTTCCTTAAATTAAAACCTTCTGTCCCTTTTCTCTTCCCCTTCTAGGTTGTTATTGTCAGATTTTTTTTTTCCCCTTCTTTCTTGTGTTGTGAGTTTGTGGTTAAAATGACAGGGTTATATTTATTCTTGGTGTTTCCCTTCCTTTTATCTTTAATGTTTTATTTAACTTTTGCTAACCTGTTCTGATGGAGAGCTGCTGCTTTCTGTTATTGTCCTTCTACTTATCTCCTTTGCTCTTGGTTTTGTAGCCCCTTTCCTTTTTTTGATTTTTCAGGTATGAGGGTTTTCCTGAGCATTTCTTGAAGAGGTGGTTTTGTGGCAATGAACTCCCTTAATTTTTGTTTATCTGGGAAAGTTTTTATTTCTCCATCGTATTTGTAGGATATTTTCGCTGGGTAAAGTATTCTTGGCTGCAGGTTTTTGTCCTTTAGAGTTTTGAATATATCATTCCACTTTCTTCTAGCCTGTAAAGTTTCTGCTGAGAAATCTGCTGATAGCCTTATGGGAGTTCCTTTGTAGGTTATTTTCTTCTGCCTGGCTGCCCTTAGTATTTTCTCCTTGTCGTTGACTTTTGCTAGCTTCATTACTATATGCCTTTGGGTTGGTCTTCTTGCATTGATAAAGTTTGGAGATCTATTGGCTTCTGTCACATGAAGTTCCATCTCTCTCCCCAGGTTTGGGAAGTTCTCAGCCATTATTTCTTTGAACAGGCTCTCTGCCCCCTTCTCCCTCTCTTCTCCCTCTGGTATACCTATAATCCTTATGTTGCATCTCTTAATTGAGTCAGATAATTCTCGGAGAGTTTCTTCATTTCTTTTTAGTCTTAGTTCTCTCTCCTCCTCTGCCTGCAGCATTTCTATATTCCTATCTTCCAAATTGCTAATTGTGTCCTCCATATTATCAGCCCTATTGTTCAGTGCATCCAGATTTTTCTTAATCTCCTCTATTGTGTTCTTCCTTTCCAGTATTTCTGTTTGGTTCTTCTTTATAGTATCAAACTCTTTTGTGACATAGCTCCTGAACTCATTGAGTTGTCTATCTGAATTCTCTTTTAACTCATTGAGTTTTTAAATGATGGCTGTTTTGAAGTCATCATCATTTAGGTTATATATTTCATTGTCTTTGGGATTGTTTTCTGGGTATTTGTCATTTTCCTTCTGTTCTGGAGATTTAATATGTTTTTTCATATTGCTTGATGGTGTAGATTTGTGCCTCCGCATAGAGATAGAGTTTAGTTACTGCTTCCACTTGTTTCTACTGGTGTGGTGGGGGAACAGCTGTTTATACTGCACCAACCAGGAACCCTATCAGCTGTTGCTAACTGGGCCTGGGCCCCTCCTCATAGTCACAGTGGTCCTGTGGGGTCCCTCTTCAGCTGTGGGGGCAGTCACAAGGGGGCTTCAGGCTGCTGGTGCCTACTGTTGCAGACCACCTAGACGTGCTCCCTCCTTAGGGTCTGCCATGGTGTTATGGGCTTTCCCAGCAGCCAGGGGCAGGATCACCTATATTTGCAGCTCTGTCACTGTTGGAGCCCACAAAATCTCACTTGTCCATTATAGGTCACAGCAGAGCTATGGGCATCTTCTGCAGTCTGTGGTTAGCTCACCTAGCTGTGCTACTTTTGTCCCAGGGTCTTCCAGCCATGTGGTTGCCGGGCGGGGCCTCTCTACTAGTGCTGTGCAGAGGCTTTCACAGAGGCTGCTGTGAGATTGCAGAGTTTCCCCCTGGGCCACAGAACCGGGCTGCTGGAACTCCACCCAGCCCCAGTCCTCTCCCAGGAGATCTCCGGTAGCCCCGTGCCCTGTCCTGGTGACAGCTGCAGTCTGTTAAACCAGTGGCGGCAGCTGGCGGGCTGCTGCCCCGTTCAGGATTCTCTTCAGGAGCCTCCCGGTGTTGTGGATGCTGGGAAGGGCCTCTCCGCTAATGGTGAGTAGAGGCTTTCCCTTCCAGCTCTGGTATGGGACTCTGGAGTTTCCCCCTGGGCTTAGGTGTAATTGCGGGGGGCTAAGGTAGGGCTGTAGTCACCTGTTTCCACCGTCACTCCTCTGGTGTGTGCACCCTCCTGCCCTTGGTGTGTGGCAGTGTTCTGGGGGCATCCACTGGAAGAAAGCCGCTTGCAGGTACTAGGCTGTTTCGGGGGTCGGAGAGTTTTCACCTGTCTCCACCTCCTCCTGGGGGGAAGTCTGTCCGCCTTCCAGTGTATAGCAGCATGGGTCTCTCAAGCGTCCTGAGATGCTATATAGATATCCTTTGTTAAGCGATGAATGTCCAATTAGTTGTAGATTCAAAGGGGGAGAGACAAAGAAGACTACTCAGGCCACCATCTTGGTCCCACCGTCTTCAGTCTGTTTCTATTTTGTTTGTTTGTTTTGTTTTTTAGATTCCACATATAAGTGAAATCATATAGTATTTGTCTTTGTCTGACTTATTTTACTTAGCATTATATCCTCTAGGTCATCCATGTTGTAGAAAATGACATGACTTCATTCTTCTTTATGGCTGAGTTCCAGTGTGTATGTGTGTGTGTGTGTGTGTGTATCACATCTTCTTCATCTATTCATCTATTGATAGACACTTTGGTTGCTTCCATATCTTAGCTATTGTAAATAATGCTGAACTGAACATAAGGGTGCACATTTTTTCAAATTGGTGTTTTTGTTTCCTTTGGGTAAATATCCAGAAATGGCATTGCTGGATCATATAGTAGTTCTATTTTTAATTTTTTGAGGAACCTCTATATTGTTTTCCATAGTGGCTGCACCAACTTACATTCCCACCAACAGTGTGTGAGAGTTTCCTTTTCCCTCCTTCCTCACCAACACATTATGTTTTGTCTTTTTGATAATAGCCATTCTGACAGGTGTGAGATGTGAGGTCTCATTGTGGTTTTAATTTGCATTTCCTTGATGATTAGTGATGTTGAGTATCTTTGCATGTGCCTGTTGGCCGTCTATGTCTTCTCTGGAAAAATGTCTCTTGAGGTCCTCTTCCCATTTTTAATCAAATTGTTTGGTTTTTTTTAATGTTAAGTTGTATGAGTTCTTTATGTATTTTGGATATTAACCCCTTATCAGATATATGATTTGCAAGTGTCTTCTCCCATTCAGTAGGTTACCTTTTCATTTTGTCGATGGTTTCCTTCACCATGCAAAAGCTTTTTGGTTTGATGTAGTCCCACTTGTTTATTTTTCTTTTGTTGCCCTTGCCTGAGGAGACATCTCTGAAAAAATATTACCAAGACCGAAGAGCTATCTTTGATTGTCAAAGAGCTGACTGCCTATGTTTTCTTTCAGGTCTTACTTTCAAGTCTTTAATCCATTTTGATATAGAATTCTCCAAGACCTTGCAAAAGAAAAGGAAATCTCACACAGGGGATACTTTTTGGGTTAAAATCAGTTTATAATTTATGAGTTGGAGATCTGGTTCTGATAATCTAAACTAGATTTGTGTTTTTCTTAGTTGGGTGAGTGCCCAACCACCGGTTTATATAAATTAGGAGATGGGACATATCAGTCAGTCTTCAGTTAGAAAGACAGAAATCATTCTGGGTACTTGAAGCGGGAAGTGATATAAAATAGGCAATTAGGTGCTTATAAAGCAGTTGGAAAGGCTGGAGGAGCAAAGAGAAGAGAAGCCCATAGTTAGCGCTCAGATTTGCAGCTAACTTTTTGGGAATTGTTGCCACACCACTCAGGAGCTTCTGGAAACTGCCTCCTGAGGCAGGTGCTTTGTGGAGGGACACCCAGAGGCCGCTGCAAAATCTCACATCTGCTGCTAAGGGAAGGATATGGCTTCCGCTTACCCTCTGCCTTCCTCATCTCTCATAATTGGCACTGGCAGAGTCTAAACTGGGATATTTCTGGCTTTCTATTCTGGGAAATGTAGTTCCCAGGCTTCCAACCTTGCAGATTCAGGGGAGACCATAGAAAGGATCAGCAATGCAGCTGACTGCCAACAGATAGTCCAGCACATAGAGAAAGAAAAAAGGAAGGGGAGGGGTCTTCTTGGCTTCTGAGATTGTCCCCTTTCTGAGATAAGGGTCCTTTAGTTTTTCTTGACGGAGAGTAGAAGATAATATAACCAGTTCTAGAGTAAGGGGTGAGAATTCTCTAAAAAATAAAGTGTTGGTACATGTAATTTACAGCTTCCACATCATGGTATATGGGTCTTCTGAAGGCTAAATGGGAATAAGACAATAAAGGACCTAAGAGCACAGTTCACTTATTATTGGCTATTTACTATCTAAACCTGTGATATCAAAGTTAAGATTAGAGCATGAGAAATAAAATATTTGTGGTCACAGCTGATATACAACCAAGGCAAATAGAGCTGTACTTAATCTTTCCTTTAGGTTTCCAGATGGTGAGTGGAAGAGGATCTGTGAGCAATCAGGAGTGAGCCAAGGGAGGTGTAAAATGCAGATGTGCAAAATCACTTAAAAGTCAGAGCTGAGTGTTCCATGATCCTAAAAGACGCTGGATCAACCCCTTTGTAGAGTAGAACGGTCATAGATCTAAGTTTCAGAGTTTGAGGTTTGTTTGGGGGAAAGTAACACTACAGTTTCCTCTTGCTAGAAGGCCTCCAGAGAAACAAAGGCCTCGTCCTTGTGAGGAAGTTGTAATATAGGGATTATGTTGATTTTACAAATGGGGAAACTGAAACCTCGGGATTGAATGAGTATTTAAGTGACTAAATCAGGATCGAACTTTGCCATCTAAGTTCTTCTTTACAGCTTCTCCTCTATTCAGAAAAAGTTTCCTAATAACTGTATAGAACTTCAGATTTCAAAGGGCCAGAGTTTACTACTAATAGTTTAGCCATTGTAGGGATTAGGAATGTTTGTGCTCTCTGAGCAATTCAGCCTCTGAGAATGCATGCTAAAGAAACGATTCTAAATTAAGAAAGGCTTTGTACACAAAGGCAGTCAAAACAGCATGATTTGTAACACTGGAAACTTCTAAACAATGTCAATATTGAAGCACGTGATAAACGTAAAGCACTGTAGTCAAGCACATGGACTCTGGAAGCAAACTGCCTAGATTTATGTCCCAGCTTTTTTAGCCGTGTGACTTCGGGCAAGTTTCTCTGTGCCTTAGTTTTTCACCTTTAAAATGGGGATCGTAGTTCTGCCCATCTCATAGGGTGGTTGTTGAGAGTATACGTGTTCTATGTCAAGCAGTTTGATGGAATGCTATTTGGCAATTTTAAATTATGGGTATGGATAACCTAATAATATTGAAAAACTTGTAAGATGTAGGATTTACTGATGGATTGGATGTGGTAGCAAGAGAGACGTCTTAAGGCAACTTCAAGGGTTTTGGTTCAAATTACTACATAAGCAGGATTTATTTTTACTGAGATAGAGAAGCAGCAGATTTGGGGGTAGGGGTGGGAATCAAGAATTCAACTTTAGTGTGACATTGGATGTTGCAGAGACGCAGCCCAGTGGAGATGTTGAGAAGGCAGCTGAAAAAACAAGTCTGTGGCTCAGGGGAGAGGTCTGGCCTGGAGATGTGAATCTTGGAGTTACCAGGACATGATGGTATTTAAAGCCATGAGGCTAGACTAAATCACATGGACAGTGAGTGTGGATAGAGTTAATAACAGGTCCAAGAACTGACCCCTGGGGATTTGCAATGGTTGAGGTTAGAGAACAGGGAGTCAGTTTAGGAGACGGAGAAGGAGAAGCCAGTGGTGTCGGGAGAGCACCAAGAGTGGGTGGAGCCTCAGGGGTGATCAGCTGTGTCAAATGCTGCAACTTGAGGCTTGAGAATTGACTGTTGATTTGGCCTTGGTTTTTGGTGACCTTGACAAAGCTGTGTCAGTGCAGTGGTGGGGAGGAAAGCCTGATTAGAGGGGGTTCAAAGGACATTGGAAGGAGAGGATTGGAGACAAGTGAGGACTAGCTTTCTTTTTTTTTTTGCTGAGGAAGATTCGCACTGAGCTAACGTCTGTTGGCAATCCTATTCTCTTTTTTTTTTTGCTTGAAGAAGATTAGCCATGAGCCAACATCTGTGCCGATCTTTCTCTATTTTTTTGTACGTGGGACACCTCCACAGCATGGTTGGTGAGTGGAGTAGGTCTGCACCTGGGATCCAAACCCACAAACCAGCACGGCCAAAGCAGAGCCCACGGAACTTTAACCACTCAGCCACAAGGCCAGGCCCTAGCTATTTTCAAATGATTGTTTTTTCTTTTCCTAAAAAAGGACCATAGAAATGAGGCAGTAGCTGGAAGGGCATGTGAGGTCAAGGGGGGGATTTATTTTAAGATGGGGATTATGATAGCATATTTGTTGCTGATGTGAATGATCCAGTAAAGGGGGAATAAGTGATGCTTCAGGACAGTCAGGGTGATAATTGCTGGAAGGAGTGGGTTCCAGGCTATAAGTGGAGGACCTAGTCTTTGACAGCAACAGGGGGAGGAGGGAAGGCAGGGGATGCACGCAGGGAGCTGGAAGGTGTACCACAGGGATGGGTTCACTCTTCCCTCCTGTGTCGTCAGCCAGTGAGTGCTCCAGATCCTTAGTGGAGAGTAGCAATATGGCAAGAGGAGTTGGAGGTTTGAGCAGAGAGGAGGAGGGGAGAAATCACTGTCCAGGGGACAGTGAGCAGATGAGGGGCTTAGAAGGACTGCCAGACCTAGGCAATGCAGTGAGGCTGGTGGGCACAGATTTAAGACCATTGAATAAATTTGTCTGTTTCCCTCCAGCCCATCCAGTTGCCTGGCTGCAGCCGTGGTGTAGACAGACAATTGAATTGTTTTCTCAAGCAATGTCTGGGCTCTATTCCAACTAATTAAATCAGAATCTCCAGGGCTTGGGCGCAGCCATGGGTATATCCGAAGTGACTGCCATGTGCAGCCAGGGTTCAGAACCACAGATCAAAGCGTGAAGATAAAGGAAAGGTTCACAGAAGAGCCTGAGACCCAGGACATCCTGCTGTGAAAAATTCAGCATCTATTGAATTACCTAAGTGTCGGCTGTGACTTTAACAGAGAAAAGGATCCAGAGAGAGGAAACTAACATTGATTGAGTGCCTGCTGTGGGTTAGGAATCATGCTCTGCGCTTGATATGCTTAGTCCCGAACAAGAGAAAAATTAGATAAGAATTTGGAGATAAGAATTTTAACCCCTACTAGTAAATAAGTGGACTCAGACAGGTGATGTCAGTTGCCCTCAGCTCCATCACTAATAAGCAGCAAAGCCAAGATTTAGATCCAGAACCAATTTACTCTAAAGTTTTTTCTTAAGGTTTTGTGGAGGATGTGAGACTTGGCCTGTGCTTTAAAGGTGAGTAGGGTTTTGATTTTGGAGACACGAGAAAGATTCCCAGTTGGAAGGATACTCTGGGAAAAAAGGCAGGGATGCAAGGAAGACCACGATGAATACAAGGAACGTTCAGGGAGCAGGGCACCTCTTGTGGCCAGGTGGATTGAAGCAAAAGAAGGAACAAATGATTCAACCAACCAGCCAACACATAAATAATCGAGGGAGTGTCTGTCCTCGTGGCCACACAGCTGGGCAGCCTGCCAATGTACTCGGGCCCGAGGAAGCTGTATTGCAGAACTGTAGGCAAATGTTCCCTGCGGTGTTTGTACAATTCATTATTTTTAAAAAATGATACCTGTTGGGCTCTACTGAGATAAAAGATGGCCTCTGAGTATAATCTCATTATCATCCGTCACCTTGGCTGGGGAGCTTTATGTGTCTGCGGAATCTTAGAACCTATATTTCTCTAGCTTTAATCTCAGGGTCGATATCCCAACACAGCACTGCTCCTAATAAATAGCTAATAGTAAATGATAAAGTAGGCTACTGTGTTTTATTTTATTTGGCTTTTAAGCCTATCAATTTTGTAGCTGTCTATTTGAGTGCTGGAAAAAAATCCTGGAGACAGCAAAGAATCATATGAAAAACTGGAACATGCTGACAAAATGAATCTTTATGTCCCTCGCTTCTCCCACGGAAAAAGGCCCTAGGTAGACTTGATTATGCCTCTAATAAGGCAGCTGCTCATGGAAATGGTCCTTCTGATTGGTTTGCAGAGTAACTCTATCTTATGCCCCTTTGGCCAGTGATAGAGCTTCTCATATGCACCTGTGTGGGGTACTCAGCGATGACATTGCTTGGTTGACTTCTCACAGAGATTTTTTTTTAACGTCGAGGGTATCAAAAAATAATTCCAGTGGCCTAGTGGCTAAGTTCGGTGTACTCCACTTTGTGGCCCGGGTTTGGTTCCTGGGTGCAGACCTACACCACTCTGTTAGCGACCACACTGTGCTGGCAACCTACATACTAAAAAATAGAGGAAGACTGGTATGGATGTTAGCTCACTGTGAATCTTCCTCAGCAAAAAAAAAAAAATCATAATTCCTAAAATGGTGGCAAAAGAAAGAGACGTGAAAAATAAAATAGCCTCTGTCCTCAACAGTAGTGCTAATTAGAAAGCTAAATCTCCCTTCCCTCTATCTAGTTATTACTTTTGGAAATACATGTGGTTCAAAGAAGCTGGAAAGATCTTACCTGTCTTGGGGTGGAAAGCCTACTCTTTTGAGTTTTTATGTTATAGAATAAAAAGTATAAATGATTGAATCAAAAAGTATGCAATAAATTCAATATAAAAGGCAACTTCTTTTTTTTGGTGAGAAAGATTGGAAGATTGGCCCTGAGTTAAGATCTGTTGCCAATCTTCCCCCTTTTTGCTTGAGGAAGATTGTCCCTGAGCTAACATCTGTGCCAGTCTTCCTCTATTTTGTATGTGGGACACTTCCACAAGCATGGCTTGTTGAGTGGTGTGTAGGTCTGCTTCTGGGATCTGAATCCATGAACCCTGGGCTGGTGAAGTGGAGCACGGGAACTTAACCACTCTGCCACTGGATGGCCCAAGGCAACTTCTAAGTATAATTGTTATGCTTGTCTGCATTTCAGTTCTTAACCAGAAAGGCTTTTTAGTTCAAGTCATTCATTAATGCAGCATACAGTATTCATTCATTCATTCAACTGAGCAAACTTTTATAGAATATATATCATGGGTCAGACAGTGTGCTGGGCACTGAGAAAGATACCAAGGGAAGTAAAATGGACCCTGAGCTCAGAAAGAGCTTACACTAGTGACTAAGGCTCTTCCAGAAGATACTCATGGGGCAAGAAAGGGGCTAATCGTCAGTGGTTGCCCACACTGTCCGAAATGCCTGACCACATTTATGACTACCACAAAGTGCCATTTGGATTTCCTTTGCACAACTTGCAGGGTATGGTATAAAATTCACTATTGTTATGGGGCCAACTGGAATTTTCCTAAGAACCAATGATTGCAAGGGCATTTGCAAGCGATGTGCACATTTTGTGTAGATTATGTGAATTAGTTACAGCTATACTTTTAAAAAATTATTGTTACTATCCTGCAGTATAGTTCTTGATTTTTATTCCCTTTATTACTTTTTAATTATTAAAATCCATTTGATTCCCCTACAGAAGTCTATGTAGAAAGGCAGAAGATGTTCAGCTAGAGAGAAAGAGCTTGGGGAAGCTGGAGGGCTTCAACACGGGTAACCTGGTCTGCCAAGGGGCTCCCTGTCATCACGTGGAGAACATTCTCAATTTAAGCGCAGACCCCAGCACCATACAGGATACAGTTCCTTGGCTTCCAGGAGGCCACATTCCCTTGGTTGCCTCTTCTCAGTCTCTCTTGCCGGTCTTGCTCTTCTCCCTGTCTTCTGAGTGCTGGAGGGCTTTGCCACTGGTGCAGTCCTCTTTTCTATCTGCCTTCATTCTCTTGGTCATCTCATCAAGTCCCATGGCTCTAAATACCATCCACATACTGACAACTCCCAAATTAATATCTATTGTCGAGACCTCTCTCTCTCAAACTCTACTCATATTATTAAAAAGATAAGAAAGAACAAGTGTTGGAGAGGATGTGGAGAAAATGGAACCCTCATACACTCCTGGTGAGAATGTAAATTGGTGAAGCTGCTATGTAAAACAGTGTGGAGATTTCTCAAAAAATTAAAAATAGGGGCCAGCCCGGTAGCATAGTGGTTGGGTTCATGTGCTCTGCTTTGGCCACCCAGGGTTCACAGTTTCGGATCCCAGGCACGGACCTACCACCACTCATCAGGCCATGCTGTGGTGGCATCACACATAAAATAGAGGAAGACTAGCACAGATGTTAGCTCAGGGCCAATCTTCCTCACACATACACACAAAAAATTAAAAATAGAACTACCAGGTGATCCAGCTATACCGCTTCTGGGTATTTATCCAAAGAACATGAAAACATTAATCTGAAAAGATCTGTGCACCCCTATGTTCACTGCAGCATTATTCATAATAGCCAAGACTTGGAAGCAACCTAGGTGCTCATCAATGAATGAAGGGATTAGGAAGATGTGGTAGATAGATAGATAGATAGATAGATATAATGGAATACTACTCAGCCATAAAAAAGATGAAATCTTGCCATTTGCAACAACAGAGATGGACCTTGAGGGCATTATACTAAGTGAAATAAGTCAGACGGAGAAAGCCAAATACCATATGATTCACTCATATGTGGCAGATATAACAAACAAACACATAGACACTGAAAATAGATTGGTGGTTACCAGAGGGGAAGGGGAGGGCAAAAGGGGTAGAAGGGTACATGTGTACGGTGATGGTTGGCAATTAGACTTTGGATGGTGAACACAATGTAGTCTTCACAGAAATTGAAATATAATGATGGACACCTGAAATTGATACAATGTTAAAAACCAATGTTACCTCAATAAAAAAAAATAAATACAAGTAACAAAATAAAATTCAGTAAAATAGGATGTGAACTCAGGGCCACCAACTATGAGACAACCACCTCTGAAGGGCATTGATAGCAATACTATAAATAGAACTAGTATGTTCCAGCAGTGTTGCCGCCAGAAAAGCACCCGGCTGCCACCTCTGGCTGTTACCGTGATTCACTGGAATGACAGCTCCTTTGCGGGTGTAGTGGGTTTAATGGTGGCCCCTAAAATGATATGTCCATGTCCACGTCCCTAGAACCTGCACATCTTACCTTACTTGGTAAAAGGATTTTTCTGGAAGTAATAAAATTAAGAATCTTGAAATAAGATCATCCTGACTGGATTACCCAAGTGGGCCCTAAATCCAATGACAAGTGTCCTTAGAGACAGAAGAGGAGACACACAGAGAAGGTGACAGGAAGATGGAGGCAGAGATTAGAGTGATGTGGCCACAAGCCAAGGAATCCAAGGAATGCCGACAGCTGCCAGAGCTGGAGAGCAGGGCTCTGCTGACACCTTCATCTCAGACTTCCAGCCCCCAGAACCGTGAGAGAATAAATTCCTGCCGTTTGAAGCCACCAGTTTGTGGTAATTTGTTCCGGCAGCCCTAAGAAACGAAAACAGAGTGTAAGCATCCTTCAACCCCTAGGCTGGTTTAGATTTAACTACGCATGTGTTTAAGGAAATCAACCTGTCGTGTATTAATATTTTGTGTGAGGGAGAAGCATATACTTGGTATTTCATATGCCTGTAACGTCTAAGACAATTTTGACTAATATTAAAATGAACAGATTTTAAACTCCAATTTATAATGTGTGAATAACTGCTTTAGATTTTTAAGTTATAATTTTACTAAGTTTATATACAGTATTGAAATATTTAAAAGAAGTTAAGGTTAACCCTATTTATAAGGTTGATTTATTAGTGTTCTGTGTCGTTTGAGTACTCAGGAAAGTTGTTAGTTCAATCAAAACATTGAAGTAGTAGAAAAAAAGAAATAGAACACATTGATTTTATAAATGCAGTTTGAAATGCTTGAAGGTGTTAACTTAGCTAAGCTTAAAAGTAGGATCACATCTTATTCAAAGGTCTTTAATATAGTTAAAAAAAATATGACAGGCTATATATAACATACAAAGAACAATAAGATTTGATGCAGAACTTAAAAGCTGCAGGAAAAATTCGTTTTTTAGATCTGTAACTTTAATAAATTGACTATTAATATTTAAAAGCAACGTTAACCTCTGAATAGTTTTTACTGCCTCAAAACCACTCGAGGGCACCAAAAAGCTCCCATTTCATAGAAGCCACATAAAAGAAACTTTCTAGCTATGCCATCCTTCAGGAACAGCGCCAGGGGAAGCGGGCAGCAGAAGCAACTCAGTGTCCAGACGGTGTGAAGGTGACCTGTGCTGTGGTGGGAACAGCAGAGGCCATGAACTTCGCTGGTGGGCGCCTTTGTTCTGAGTCAAAGTGTTCCTTGGCACACGGAGGAACATCAGGTCCAAAGGCCTCTCGTGACTGCACAGATAACATGAGTTCCATCAAAGCTTGACTCCGCTCCTTCCTGCCTCTCCTCCCCAAGACAGGGCGGTGAGTGGCCTTCAGGCAAGCGTTTGAATTTTTGTTTCTTTATTAGTTTAATTTGAGGAACCAACTCTGTCCCCACAGAGAAAACCACAGAATGGTCATTTTGAAGTGGTAACCATTTCTGGTCTTAGTACTTTAATTCCTTTCACTGCTGCATGGATCATTGGTTTCCTTATGTGGCTGCTGCTCCTAAAATTTCCCGTTGCTTCCAAGTTGGCCATTGGTCAGGTCCGAGTGACAGAGGCCTGGGTGTGTGCAGTTGTGACCTGGGAGACACCGTGTCAGTCTTAGCATTACCATTATCAGTCCTCAGCAGAATCACAGCAGATGACATAAGGCCTATGACATGGAAACCATAAAGAAACAGAAATCATTTTATATGAAGAAAAACCTGAAAGGAGACTTGATAATGACCTTACAATATATAACCAGTTTTAAGACTGTCCTTAGTTCTGCCTACTTCCATCACATTCACTTCAGAGCTCTCGGGGGCTTCAAGGGCTTGCACTGGGGCAGTGGGAGAAGTGAGGTGGCAAGGAGGAGCATGTGGCTGGCACTGCCCAGATGGCATCGCTCAGCAAGCCCTGCAGGGAGGTGCGCCCCAGAGCTGGGTGTCGTCCAGACTTGGACTGCTGGCAGCCTAGTGCCCTTTCTCTACTCTGGGCTCTACTTTCCAGTTCCAGAAAAATAGGCAACATCCCACTTGCTACCTTCCACTACCAAATAAAGAGAACAAGGACACTGGTTTTTGCTGGGTTGAATCAACAGGGTGTTTTTGTTTTTATCTTCATGGAGATTACATAATAGGAAACCAAAGCACAATAAACCAAGACTTTTATTATATCTCCTTGGAAATTGTTCCTGAAGTGTCTTTAGGGAAGT
The DNA here is from genome assembly GCF_021613505.1 of Equus quagga. NCBI lineage: Eukaryota > Metazoa > Chordata > Mammalia > Perissodactyla > Equidae > Equus > Equus quagga. The sequence goes on along the minus strand of NC_060284.1, from coordinate 20,719,334 downwards.
TCAGGGTCCAGCTGTAGCTGAGTGACAAGGAAGAGCAGACCTGTGTCTTCTCTGTGAAGTCTTCCCCACGCCTCCTCCTGACAACCCCAAGTGAGGTAGATGTACTACCTTCTTTCTTCCATTTATTTGACACTTGCCATACTGAGGATATAAAAATAAAAGTTCCAGTCTCTGACTTTGAGGAGCTTTCAGTGAAGTGAAGAGAGAGAAAAGTAAACAGATAATCACAATGCAGTGTTATCAACACTATGATGGAGGTGGCAGGGCTGCTGTGTATGGCTATGCAGGTTGTGTAGGGCGCAACCCTAGGTGGGGATGGGAGTCTTTCATGTTGCAGTCAAGTGAATGCATAGCCGCATGCGGCAGCCTTGGTGGCTCTGGAGGCTGATTGGAGAGGCAGCTAATCTGGACAGATGAAGAAGAGCAAAGGGTGATGGCGGGCAGACTCTAACGTGGTTGCTGTTCTTCCCGTCTCCTGATTCACACCCTTCTGTAAGCCCTCCCCCCTGGAGTGTGGCCAGAACTGTGACTTCACTTTACTAATATAATAGGGAAAAGGTGATAGGATGTCCCTTCTAGATTGTGTTACATAAGACTGTAGTGCTCCTCTCACTAGGAGTCCCTCTCTTTTGCTGGCTTTGAAGAAGCAGGCTGCCATGTTGTGAGCTTCCTTATGGAGGGGGCAACATGGCAAGGAGTTGAGGGCAGCCAACAGCTGACAGCCAGCAAGAAACCGAGGCCTCAGTCTCACAGCCCCCAAGGAACTGGATGCTGTCAACAACTACAGGAGCTTGGAAGTGTGTCCTTCTACAGTCAAGCCTTCAGATGAGAACTCAGCCCTGGCTGATACCTTGATAGCAGCCTCGTGAGAGACCTTGAAGCAGAGGACCCAGCTAAACCATACCTGGACTCCTGACTCCACAGATGCTGTGAGAAAATAAATGTGTGTTGTTTTAAGCTGCTAATTGGGTGGTAATATTGTTATACATCAATAGATAATAATACAGGTGGTTAGGGACGACAGCATCTCAGGTCACATATACACTATGTTCCTATGGTATTTTGGTAAATCCTCACAACAGTGTATTGCAAATGTCTCTCTCCCTTCTTGAAGCCATTGACCATGTCTTATTCATCTCTGAGCTTCCTCATCTGTAAAATAGGATAATGATAGTACCTATTGTGTGGGGCCGCAAATTAGATAATTTGAGCAATGTGCTAACCACTGTGCCTGACTTGGTAAGTGCTCATTAAATCCTACCTCTAAGTGTTCAGGGCTTAGCACAGTACTTGGCACATGCTTTAGAAATGTTTACTGAATGAATGATTAAATGCAAGAATTGATGGAGAAGGCCAGTGTATCAGTACCTTATGTCAAAAGGAAAAGTGTCAGAAGTTTGGCCATCATCCCTCGAGGTCTTCCAGAAGGAACCAGAGATGTATAGAGCAGTGGTGCCAGGTGACTAAGCAAAGCCAGGCAGAAGCAGGCCTGGTTAGGGTGGTGTCTGTTAGGAACACCGTTGGGACCGTCTGTTAGGAATAGCTGCTGCTTTGGTTCTGTCCACTCTGGATACCAGGTTCTCGACCCGAATAGATTTGTGAGTTTCATCCGGGGTTCTTTGAATGCAAGCTTTATGAACCCACACTTTGTAATCAGAACAATAAACAGTTTACATACCTGTATCCAGTGAAATACAGAAGAGAATCAGCAGATTCTGATGTGACTTTGAAGGCCTCCTTTCTAAGGATGTGATAACAACCTTTAATACTCCCTTTGCTACTTCTTTCATTCATTACGCATTCATGAATTCTGCCCACGACCATTTATGGAGGACAACTCTCTGCCAATCACTGGGTTAAGCACTGGGAGTACCACGTGAGCAGGACAGAGCTGCTCACCGTCCTGGGGCTCTTTCAGGGCACATCTGGTTGGAATCTCTTCTGTGTGGCCTGACCAGCCCCCAGACCGTACCCCCATGCTGTTTGTGCGATGCTGGAATGTCTGACTTGTTTTGGGGTCCTTAGTATTCTTTGCAAAGTCTTTACCCTTTGCTTATGCACTTGCTTCAAGAAAAGTCTTTAGATGTTGAGTCTTCATCAATTAAACTTTATGGAAGCCTTTTCTTCCTCTGGTAAGCTCCTTCCCATGGGACTAGGCAAGTGATTTTTGCAACAAACAGCCTCTTTAATCTGGTTGTTCTTTGTGATCTCTTTTCTGATGTTTTAGCTGAGGAGATAGGAAGGCTCTTTGATGGCTAAAAAATCTCTCATGGCTTAGAACATGAGCTTAAAGTGGATCCTACATTGCATAGCACCCCATTTTTCCAGAGGCTGTGAAAGGAAGATGATGGGATAGTCTACTTAACCGATTCCAACAGCTACTTTTTAGTCGTGGGGCAGGGTGTAGTCACTAACAGAAGCACAGAGACAGCAATAAGGAGAACGCCCAGCCACAAGCAATCTGATGTGTCCCCAGGTAGGTGGCCAGGGATGACCAGCACCTGACAACCCAGCCCAGCCTATAGCTACTGCTGATTTTTTAGCAAAAGCTTTGGACCCACCAAGTAAAATTACAAACAGTCACAGACTTGCTTTAAAGTTTATTTGTTTGTTTTTTAAAAAAGAGACCATAAATTGAGCAGCCATGAGCCTACCACCCAACTTAAGAAAAAGAACTTTATAAGTATCTTTGAAGCTTCCTGTGAATAAGGTTGGTTGCCAGATTTAGTAAGAAACAAACAGCAACAATGATAAAGGATGCCCAGTTAACTTTAAATTTCAGATAAACAATAAATAATTTTTAGTATAAGTATGTCCCACGCAATATCTGGGACATACTTATACTAAAAAAGTTATTTATTGCTTAAATTCAAAGTTATCTGAGCCCCTGTATTTTATGTGGCAGCACCATCTGCGAGACGCTCACCAGTCACAGCCTGTGGCCCCTCCCTGACAGATAACCATGGCCTTCAAATACAGCTATATCATCCTTTTGCTGCTGTTTATCGTTTACCACATATATATATATCGCTAAACAAAATATTGCTTGCTTTGCTTGTTTTCCAAGCTTATTAAAATATCATATTTCATGTATTCTTTTCCTCTCAACATTCTGTTTCTGAAATTCAGTCATCTAGTTGATTCATTTTCACTGTTACAGCCATTTTATGAATATACCACAATTCTCCTGTTGGTGAACATTTGAGTAGTGTTCAATTTTTTGTTAATACGAACAATGCCGCCTAAGCATATCAGGTGGTGCTCACGTGCAAGAGTTTTTCTAAGGTGTATTCCTAGAAGTCAGGAGATGTGCTGTCTCACCTGTACTAGATGATGTCAAATTATTCTCCAAAGTGATGGTATCACCCATGGCTACTGTTTAGAAGACTCCATTGTACTGTAGCCTTGCCAACACTTAAAATTGTCAGACTTTAAATACGTACCAACCTGGCGGGTGTGAAAATATCTCTCATTGTGATTTCATTTTGCTTTTCCTTGAAATTAAGCTACATTTTATATATTGCCTGGCTATTCATGCTTCCTCTTCTGGGAAAAGCCTTTGCACTCCTGTTGCTCATCTTCTGTTGGGTTGTTTGTATTTTTCTTACTGATTTTTAGGAGTTCTTCATGGATTCTGAATATTGATCTTTTGTTAATTATATGCATGGCAAATATGCCCTCTCAATTTTTGGCATGTCTTTTCACTCTCTTTATGGTGTTTTTTGATAAAAGTAAATTCATAATTTGAATTTCTCTGATTTATTAATCTTTTCCTTTATGGTTTTTATCTTCTGGGTCTTTTTTAGAAAATGCTTCCTTACCCAAGTCAAAAATATTCTTCTAAATTGACATATAAAATTTTTACGATTTTTTCCTTTCACACTTAAGTCTTTATTTCACCTGGACTTTATATATCGTGTGAGGGACGAATCCAATATCATTTTTCCCAATATATATAAACTCTTGTTCCCACACTATTTGCTGCACAATTTATTCCCTGCCATCCTGTCTGCCCCCAACTGCTCTACAGTGCCAGTGGGGTGTCTTCATATATTTAGGGATCCATTTCTGGACTCACTGTTCCCTCTTTTGGTCTATTGTCTATCCCTGTTCCAATACCACACTGTATTTACATCAATTTATCAGTCTTGCTATTTGTCAGAGCAAGCCCCACCTCAACCCCATCACACACACGCACCTTGTTCTTATTCCTTAAAAGTATCTTGACTATTTGTGGACCTTTGCCCTTCCACATACATTTTGGAACCAGATTGATAAGGTCTATGATAAACTATTAAGATATTGGTTGGAATTGCATTGAGTTTGGGGAGAGTTAACATATTTATAACATTGAATCTCTTTACCTATGAACATGGTATATCTCTCTGTTAGTTTAGATCTTCTTTAACGTTTTTCTTCATAAAGGTCTTGCCCTTACTTTATTATAGTTTTGTTTCTGTTGTAATAGTATCTTTTAAAAACATCTTACTATAACTTTTATGACTGTTGTATGGAAATGCAATTGGTTTTTGTATCCTGAGCCACTTTGCTAAATCTCTTCTTAATTCTAATAATTTGCCTATAGATTCTTTTGGATATTCTCTATAGGCAATCTTATCATCTGCTAATTATGATTATTTTATTCCTTTTTTCTGATCTGTATACCTTTTATTTATTTTCATTTTTAAATTTTAAATTTTACTCATGAGAATGACTAGAATAATGTCAAATAGAATGATGATATTGGGCATCTCATTTTGTTTCTGATTTTAAAGGGAATACTTGTAAGTTTTACTGTTAAGAATGATGTCTGCCATAAGTTTTGGTTTTTGGTTTTTATTCTGTTTGAGAATTTACCTTCTTAATTATAAGTTTCAGATTTTTATCACAAATTAGTTTGCTTCTTCTCAAATGCTTCCTCTGGATCTTTGAGATGATCAAAGGGTTTCTTCTCTAATCTATTAATGTAATGAATTACATTGATTATTTTTATAATGTTAACCCAACTTTGCATTCCTGGGATAAACCCAACTTAGTATGATGAATTATCTTTTTCATACTCTGCTGGATTTGACTGATAAGACTTTGTTTAGAATAGTTTCTTTTTGCAACTTTGGTTATGAATAAGATTGACCTATAATTTTCCTTTCTACTCTTCTTTTGTTTGATTTTAGGATCAATGTTATACTAATCTCATAGGACAAATTGGAAGAATTTAAGATTAGTGCAAGAGGATGTTAAATTGTTTCAATTGAAGCACCAAGATTCAAAAGGCATAAACTTCCAAAGCGTGATGATAGGCCAAGATAGCCTTTTCAAAGGAAAGATCCAGGAATCAGTTTCTTGACATTATCAATTCCTCATCCTCTCAAGCATGTAAAAGCCTTGAGAGAGTGGAGATGGAGATTTTTCAAGATTTCTTTGGAAAGTGTTACTGGTATGAATTGAGCCAATTGAGAAGGCATTCAACAGTTCCCTTTGGAGAACTCCATATGTGTCCTCTGCAGCTAGGCAGTTCCAATGGACTTGGGTCTGGCTCCCCTCTGAATACAAAAGGTAAGAATGGGCCTGGTTGGCTGCTTTGGTGATGGAGCAAAGGAAAGGTGCTGTTGAGCTTGAATCTGCTTGCATTCCCAAAATTTGCCTGGGCAAAGAATGCGTGAACGTTTCCTTGGCTCATATACAGCAAGCTATGCACAAAAGAGCTGGCATGAGGTCATCTTAGACTGTCTCAAATAGAGTCAGGTCATTGGAGAGGTGAATAGGTTTCATTACACGGGAAGCTGGACGTGGATGCAGCTTTTTCTGGCATTGGGAGTTAATAAGCAACTTCCAGAATACAATGCATTCATTCAGATCAAAGGAAATCAGCAGTGATGGGGTGACAAAATAGGTTCTCCAAAGTTCACATGAAAGCACTCCCTGAGAGAAAGAATCAGCTTCAAATTCCCAGCAGGTCCAGAAAGAGCAAAGCACTCTGATAACAGTACCAGTCAAGTGAAGACTTTCTGCTCCCTTCCTTCCCTGTCTCCCAAACCTGGAGAGGATCAGAAAAAGCAGTGAGTGAAGGGGGGTGTGTCAATTATTAAGTTGGCATCTTTCAGCATCAAGCCCCCATTCTTTTATTCTCTGTTCTGTGATGCTAGGGCCACAACTCTGCAAACCACATGTCTGCTTTGCCAGCTATCATTCCCTGTTGGGCTCTGCCAAATGGGGTACTAGAGAGAGACTGGAAGACTGAAGGAGCAGAAGAGATATGCCCCTCCCTGCTTTGCTCCTGTGAACTTCCAGTCTGCTCACGGTCCCTGTGACTGTCACTCCTGCACCACCACTTCACCCCATCAGTGGCAGTTCCTTCCATAGCAGCAGCTGATTCAATCCACAGTTTCAACAAAACAGGCAAAACCGGACTCATTGCATCCACCGCTCGTCCCGAGACATGCCTACACACTGGCCAGCACCTCCTCTTCAGAGTCTGGTCCTGGCCTCACAGGCTCTTTCTTCTGAGCTCGGAGACACCAGCACTGGTTAAGCAGCACTTCCTCCTCAGGAGCCCAAGTTTCAGCTCTGCGAGACTCCTTGTCTGTGCTTTGAAGTTTTAAGAATTTTAAGCTCTTCCTTTTATTCACTCAACCCTGGGCGTGGTAGCTGCTTCTCGGAATTGCTACATTTATGATACCTTAGAATTGTTTTCTTGTTTCTTCAGTTACCCGGTTAGCAACCTTACATTTAGTTAATAATTCTTTATATTAAATTCTTCCTCAGATAACTGGTCTCTTTTCTGTCTCCTGATTGGACCCTGACTGATAGAGGGGAGAGGCTGATTGAGAAGGTGAGAGAGAGAAAGAGAAGACACTGATTCTGTTTCCTTTCCCCAAAACAAGTGGTGAGCCCCTCACAGCCCCTGGTTGGGGGAAGAGACGGTGGAGTGGAGAGAATCTGAACTTTTAAATTGAAAGCCTAGTTTATTATATTATACTGGACATTTTAAGTTATTAATGTGATTCTGAGTTTATGTCTAAAAGTAAATATAGGCGTTTCTATTACTCAGTAATAACCGTAAGAGTCAAGGGGCTCCCCTGAGTTTTCATCCAGTGGCAGAGGATTACCTTCACTGAGAAGATTTAAAGGGACAGCGGGAGAAAACAGCATAATAAGTTTCTTGATTACATCCCTTGAATCCTGCTTATTTAACATACTGGTTATAATCTGAGGCTATAATTGAAATGTGTTGTAGAACTCACAAAGAAAACTCTCAAAGCCTAAGATTTCTTTTGTGGGAAAATTTTTACTGCTGATTGTGCTTTCTTCTTTCATCAGCTTTAGTAAGTTATATTTTTTCAGGAATTTTTCCGAATTAAAATGCACATTTTCAAACTTACTGGCATAAGGTTTTCCATCTTATATTTCTAGTATCTTTTTGACCTTTGAGTATTTTCCTTTTTTATTCCTAATATTATTTATGCCTTCTCTCTCTCTCTATGTATAAGCTCTTGTTTCCTTATTCAATTTTTCCAGGGGTTGGTCTCTTCAAAGAGTCCATTTTTGGCTTTATCGATTGTCTTTATTGTATCTGTTATCTGTTTCTTTAACTTAAGGAGGTTATTTCCTTCTTTTTACTTCCTTTGGGAATATTCTGTTGTTCTGTCCCTCCCTTCTTTCGTTTGATGCTCAGCTTATTAATTTTAAGCCTTTCTCTTTTTTTGGGGGGGGGGGGGGGAGGGTTGGTGAGAAAGATTGGCCCTGAGCTAACATCTGTGTCAATCATCCTCTGTTTGGTATGTGGGATGCCACCACAGCATGGCTTGATGAATGGTGTGTAGGTCCACAGTGGGGATCTGAACCTGCGAACCCTGGGCGACCAAAGCAGAGCACACGAACTTAACCACTACACCCCGGGCCAGCCCCAACCTTTCTAGTTTTTCCAAAGAAACACTTAAAGCTGTAAATTTTCTTTCATGGGTGCTCTGGAGAACTCATGTCATCTTCTATCACACTGATTTACCTCCATCTGAATGAATTCACTATATACCATGAATTTTGAGTGTAGCATCATTCAGTTCTTGTTTCTTCTACTTTATAAAAAGTACTACTATCTGATTTCTTTTTAACCTAGGAGTTATTAAGTAATGTGATTTTTAAACTCTTTATTGAAGAAGGATAATACAGAAAATATAAACACATACATATGACACAGAAAAGTATACATGGAATTAAGTGTATAGCTTGAAAAAGTTTCACAAACTGTGCACACCCACGTATCCCCAAGTTAGGATTTAAACACACAGAGATATGAGCACTTTTTTATTGAGGTGAAATTCACATAACACAAAGTTAACCACATGGAAGTGCACAATTCAGCAGCATTTAGGACATTCACAGGGTTGTGCAACCACCATCTCTATCTGGTTCCAACACAGTTTCATTACCCCAAAAGAAAACCCCAGCCCGCTGAGCAGTCACTCCACATTCCTCTCTCCTCCCAGCCTCTGGCAACCACGATCGGCTTTCTGGCTCTGGATTTTTAAAAAGTGTGCTTTTAAATGTATGGAGGTTTTAAGTTATAATTTTTACTATTTTCTAACTTAATTGTGATGCAGTCTTCTGAGACTGATTCCCTGACATTTGTCGAGATTTTAAATTTGCTTTATGCCCTAATTTATCATCAGTTTTCATAAATGTAATCTGTGACTTTGGAAAGAATGTGTATTTCCCAGTGGCTCAGTGCAGCGCTCTCTAAAAGTCCTTTACGTCAAACTTGTTAGTCATGTTGTGCAAAATCTTTATAACTTTACTGACTATTTTTGGCTGTTTGATCTCTCAATTACTGAGAAAAGTATGTTAAATCTCCCACTCTGATCACGGATTTGGCAATTACTCCTTGAAGCACTGTCAGTTTTTGCTTAGTGATAGACTTTTCAGATAACACAGAGAGGCACTAATGAAAGCAGAAACTTCAAATGTGCTACATGTGCAAAAAAGACTATCGGCTGCCTGTCTTTTCCGCTGTATTAGCCTAGTTTGGTCAAAGTCTTCCCAGAACAAGGTGGCCTTTGCTCTCGCTCCATCTCCCTCTCCCTCTCTTTCCCTTCCTCCCAGTCCAGAAATGCATATATTTAACATCAAAAGAATGGTCTAAGATGATGTTGAGTGAAAATAGTTTAGATCCTTGGGATTTCCTTATTTCGTTTCAGCAATGGAGCTGAAAATATCTTACATTATTGTTTCACTAATTACCATACAACCTTGTTGTGTCCCATTTCCTACAAGGGTCCCCATGCACCAAGGGCAGTATTGGACCGAGGGTAGACCAAGCACTGTTGGCATCTCATGCCTGTGTAGTCTCCGGGGCTGTGCAGCCTCTTCATCAGGCAGCGAATGATGAATTATGACTCAGTCCATCTGAGGGGAAAGCCCCTGTCATCGCACAGCTGAATTCACTCTGCATTTATTTGCTCGCTCAACTAGAACAGGAAAGAGAAACATACGGAGGGAGTCATTGGGCTGGGTCTAGCATCTTTATTCCTCATTATCTTTTACATCGAATACAATTGCTAATTGAAATAATTATTGTCTTTACCTGGTAGCAAAATCCTAGTTCACGTATAAGACAGGCTGATGGATGTGCTTTGAAAAAGCAGCCCAACGGTCTTTCGCTGAGCTTGGATTCATTTCCCGGAGCAGATGATTTCAGGCACTTCTCATCATTTTTCATCTGGCAAGTCAAGGGAAGCCAAGTTTTGAGAGAAATAAAGCTTGTTCCTTGGAGTGGAACGGCGCCACGGAAGGTGGAACAACTTCATTTTCCGTGCAGACATGTGTGCCTTGCTAGTTTCTACAGGGAGAGGTGCCTGGATTTGCTCAAATCAGCTTGTGGGACTCATACTAATTGGTTGTTTGCAATGGGCTGCCCAGCTGGCAGCTGTTTGGGCTGCTGGAATGGCCCTGGGGTTGCTGATTCATTTCTCTCCCCAAGACTGAATGGCCTATTATTTTAAAGGGAGGATGGCGCCAACTCAGTTGCCCCAACTCGCTGCGGCTGACCTAGGAAAGCAGCTGCCTCTTCAGCACTTCTCCTGCCTTCTTTTTTTTTTTAAAGATTGGCACCTGAGCTAACAACTGTTGCCAATCTTTTTTTTTCTTCTTCTGCTTTATCTCCCCAATCCCCCCGTACATAGTTGTATATCTTAGTTGCAGGTCCCTCTAGTTGTGGCATGTGGGACGTGGCCTGATGAGCAGTGCCATCTCCGTGCCCAGGATCTGAACTGATGAAACCCTGGGCCACGACAGCGGAGCACGCGAACTTAACCACTTGGCCACGGGGCTGGCCCCCAGCCCTTCTCCTGAATGTGGAAGTCATTTGCTCCTTAGCACCATAAACAGCCTGGGGAACTGGTGCTGCACATGGTTCCCTTGAGCCTGGGGGTCAGAGAAGGTCACAAGTTCTGCTGGGCCAGTGCAAAGTGTGAAGAAGAGCGACTTACTGATACGCTGGGGTGTGGGGACCGGTCAGCCAGCATAGTTTACAGTCTTTTGGGTTGGTTACCCACCCCAGGACCTGCATCCTGATCATTTTCTTGAGGCAAGGACTAGCGGCAAAGAAAAGGACTGTGGGGCGGATGATAATCAATCCCCAAGTGTTGTGGTGATTAACACTTTAATAGTCACCTATAGAACTCTGTGCATCTAGTCAATCTAGACAAATTTACTGAGTGTCTGTTACACACAAGAAAGGGTGCTAAGCACTGTGATGAATATAAAGATAGAAATCTAACAAGATCACTGTCCTCAGAGTCCTTATAGTCTAATTAGGGGGCCAAGACATAAACACAAATGTTAAAGAACAATACGAGTTAAATGAAGCCAAAATAATCAACATTTTTTTAAAAAGCCCAACTCATTTCTCACAGAAGGTAAATTTCTATCTACGCCCAGGGGTGTCAGTGACTTGACTCTTCAGCAGAACAATGCTTGTTAATAACGAGCACAGGCAACATCATCAAGGGCTTACTAGAGGAAGAGCATTTGTAAGCACTTTCCGCATTATTCTATTAATCTTCAGAAAAATCATTGAAGCGTAGCAAAAATCTTAAAGAGTGAGGTATGATTCAGGTTTAAAACTCGGTATTGCAATAAACACCACTCCTTAGAATTTCAGTGTTGGCCCAGCCTGTGCCAAAGCCTAGAAGTGAGATTCTTCCGTACGCTGTGACATGGAGCATATCGTCTCTGAGAAGCTGATCCAGGCCCAGGCTGGCATATTGTGATACAGACCCATAAGTGTGCAAATCACACTGTGTACTCTGATGTGCAGGGCTGTGTTCCAGTCGTGACACTGCATCCTAAGGGGTTAAGGGCAGGAGGCAGGAACAAACTCTTGCTAACAGGAAAGCTTCATAGAGGAGAAAGCATTTCAACAGAAGTCAAAAGCTCTGTCTACAGATTAGGAACTAAGATAGAAGTTGAAAATTTCACCCTATAAATTTTTGACCAAGTATGTCAAGATTAAATATCCAGTTATCAAATTTGTTTAACAAAGGAGCAGCTTGGTTCTAAGATGGCTGAGGAACAGCTCCTTGGAATACCAGAGTCTAAAACTGCGACCTTCACAGCTCAACTCTGCAGCGTTCTCCAGAGGCTTCCTCTGGGTCATGGAATAATCAGCAAATAAGATACAAAACGGACACCTTGTCAGCCTTTTGCCTCAAACTCCTGTAGCATAAGGTCTTAGGGGATAATGGCCTGGCACTCGAGGCGCACCAGCTTCCAGCCTCAGCCCCTGCTGGGTGCTGTCTCCCAGCATAGCCCGAATCCATGGGCCAGCTCAGTGAGCAGGTGCCACACACTGTGCTTTCCTTGAAGGCAGATGTCACGATGTCCCATGCCAGTGTCTGGAATGCCCACCCACTCCCCAGGACCTGGGGACCTGTGTCCTTAAAGACCAAGCTCAGCTCCCATTTCCTCCAGGAAGCCTAGGTTGGGTGACGTGCCCTCCTCTGTGCTCCCCTTTATTGGAATTGTGTTTCTGGGTGTGACAATCTCTAGACTGTGCTGCCTAAGAGGAGAGACACGTCTTATTCATTTTGTATTCCTGGCACTTGGCATTGAGCTTGGCACATGGTAGGTGCTCAGCAGATGTTTGTTGAACTGAACTTAAGAGGAAAGGTTGCCTGTGGTCACATGGGAGGGTCTCCTATTCAAGGTCCCCTGGGAGAGATGAGGGTAGGGTCAAATGGGGCAGTTCCTGCATTAAGTGGCTGAAATGTTTGTTTTCCCCGCGGAGGAGGAGTGTGTCACAGATTCCTGTCAAGTCCAAAAGTAGCTCTGCCTTCTGTGGGCTAATCTCCATTCCCACTGGAGCCATGTCCTACTCTGGAGGCGGGGTGTAAACTGAGGCCCAGCCCTCCCCCCTCCACACACACATTGGGGGAGGGTAAAAATGAGAGTAGGTGTTAACTGACCCAAGTGGATCAAAGATGAGGATGGACAAATAGGAGGAGGGAGGTTTGAGTCACAATCCAAGATGCTATGACTGCTTGTGCGATGACTTGTACAGTAATAATTGTCAGTGTGGAAAACCGGAGGGACAGAAGCCCCAAATCGTGGGCCGCTGTCTGCCAGTGTTAACCATCAGCACTCAGAGGGCTCACCACGAGCGAGTGAGGTACTGTTCCAAGCACTTTATACCTTCGTTGAATAGGAACAGCCAGGCAGAAAGGGTCTGGGCCTGCGAAAGGGATCCTCTGAAACGTGCCGACTTCACAGGGAAGAGGGAATGGGCGCGGTTTCAAGCACCTCCTCACGGGAGGTGAAGATGAGAGCGAAGGAGAGCGCGTATAACCCTGAGGTTGACCTTGAAGAACTAGAGAAGCCACCGGCCCCTGCCCCGAGCCTGGCCGGGCAGCCAAGCCTCCAGAAGGGGGGACTTCGGGAGCGGGGACTTCGGGAGCCTCACTTCCTCTCCGCGGCCTTTCCTGCCGCACATCCCCAGGACCTCGGGGCGGCCCCTGGGGAGGGGCCCCCGAACCTGCCTTCAGGATTACGCTCCCTGCTGGGCCGAATACCAATACGGATGGAGCACGGCATCTTTCAACGTTGTACTAGAGCAGAGGGACAACCGGGTCCAAATGACAATATTTTGCAAAGCCGCAGGGAGCCTCTGCTGCTGTTGAGTTAGAATCGCTCCTCTTTCATGTGATTAAAGAAGCCCTTGTGGGTTTTTTCTCTTCCTTAGGGACAGCCTGGTTTCTCCCCTCCTACTACCGCGCGGAAGGATTTTTAAGGCTTCTGAGTGCGGCTGCATTCCCGTGTACAGCTCTCTCTCCAGATGACAGGCAGGCTGAACCACGTTAACGAGCCCCCTGATTACTGCAGCCCCGGAGAAATTAATTATCGGCGAGGCAGTGCACGCCCAACGTTCCTCGTCCTCTGCGACTGGAGGGGCGGGAGCTGCGCTATAATCCGCACCAACCAAGAGCCGCCGCGCGTCTTCAGCAGAGGAGCTGCTGTTCCTGGGCTCATCTTGGACTGCTTGTCCCAGACCATGCCATTCCCTGCATAATTGATAGCACCTTTGCCATGGCTTGGATTTTTTTTTTTTTTTTGCCCCTAAACCAGGTGGTTTTAGCTGGAAGATCCTTAAGTTTGTCTTTTCTTTCTTTCTCGAAACCAGTATCAAGCACAAGCACTTACCTAGTCCTTTCCTTATAATAACAGCCAACACGTAAATGTTGCTTAATTTGTCAGGGACTCTGTGTGCGTGTGTTTTTGTGTGTGTCTACACATTTACTTATTAAATCTCACAATAACTCTGGGGTAGGTGTTATTATTATCCCTATTTTATTTTCCAAAGAGTGAAATAAAGGTCCAGAGATGTCAATTAAGTTACTTAAGGTCACACAGCTAGTAAGTGGCACAGCCACAGTCTGAACTCAAAGGGATTGGCTCAGAAGCTATACTTAACCACTCATCACATTTACAGCCACCCATTTGTACATTTGAATTTTGGGTCTTTTTTTCAAATCCAAAATATTTTTATGGAGATAGTTTCCCACTTGTCTCGATTCAGGGTGCTTTCCATGCTGCTTCTGCCTTCTGGGACATCCTTAGGTGACCTTGCTTTGCCTCTTGAAGCCAGCAGAGGGGCCAACAAACAAAACTGTTTTCGCGTGGATAGCTACCAGGGCGATTTTATAGCATCCGGGCATTTCACATGGAGGAGGCAGGAACCGGCTCCGCCCCAGGCATTTAGTCTTTGTTTCCTCTTTTCATGAAGGAGGTTCTTCACGAGAAGCATCTTTTCGTGGGGATGTTGTCACTGTTGAAAACGGTGGAAAGAAGTTGGCATGCTTATTCCCATTTTTTAGATGAGGACCCTGAGGCTCAAAGAGGACTCCTGATTAATCCGCTCAAGATAATGCAGATTGTTGTGGTTTGGATTTTTTTTTTTTTGTCTGACGCTGCAAAACTGCAAACGGACTGATTCCAAATTGCTGTTCTTTCTACTCTACCACACTGCGTCCACGTGGTTCCAATGGATGAAGCATTCACCAAGATGGCTACACTTTGATACTCGTTTCTGACCTCAGGGCTAACATAAGAATGAAGCAACCTTACAAACGTGAGTCCCAGCTGCCGGGTTCTTGAAAGAGCTGTGTAACTTTTGGTAGCCCCGGGAAGCCCCGAAATAAAGCTGTGGACCAGGGCGGCATTCGTGGGCAGCCTGGTAGCAACCACATTTACCTCGTAAAACAGTGAAGCAGCAAAGACTCAGGAAGCCGCCCTGAGAAGCAGCTTTGGTTGGACAATGTTTCCAAGTAAGAGAGAAAACAGTCACAAAAGAAAGCAGTTTATGAGATGAGCAAAGCATCTTCCAGGCGCACGCAGCCTCAGAAGAATTCCGTCCTGCCTATAAAGCCCCGTGGGCCTGGGGTGCGCGCCGCCCCGGCAGCACCGAGCTCTAGGTCTTGGAGGTTAGGAAGCTGGGGGTTCGGACTCAGACTGGACGCAGGCTAAAGCCTCAGCGCTACCGTTTCCTGACTCTGTGATCTGAGGCTATCTAGGTCATCCTTCAGCCTCCGTTCATCATATGTAAGATGGGAGAATAATTGTACCTGTGTCCTCAGACTGTTATGTCCATGAAATGAGACGATGTACGTAAGGAACACACAAGGTATGCAAGGTGCCTGATACATACACAATAAGCACTTAATAACGGCTGGTTTTAGCCTCCATAGTGCTCTCTGCCAGATTCTTCCTTCTACTGAGCATCGGCTGTTCCCTCTGATGGGTTCCGCCCCAAACAGCCCCGTGGCTCACCCCACCTCCATTCAGGACTCTGCTCAAAGGGCGGCTCCTCATTAGACCCTCCTTGACCGCGCCCCCAGAGCTGCTCATATCCCCCCACCCTACTTTATGCTTTTCGTGGTGTGAATCACCACCAGATATGATATAATGTGTCAGACATCTATTGTCTGTCTCGTTCTACAAGAACATTAACTCCATGATGACAGCAACTTTGTGGGTTTCCCGACTGGACTCTTGGTACCTAGAGCAGGGTCTGCCATATGGGGGTACCAAGTAAATACGTATGGAACGCACATGAGTACGAGGCAACTCTTCTGAATAGATTGATTCTATACAATGACACTGCCTGAAACTGAGCGTTGGGCACAGGAGCTATGGGATATCTGGCACAAGCCTTGGGTGTCAGAGCCGCCAGCAGAGTGCCGGAGAAGGCCTGGCCGCTGAGGCTGAGCTGTGCTCCAGTGAGCCCTTCTGCCCTGAAGCACAGAGCAGTCACGGTGCTGGGCTGGAGGGGATCCGAAAGGTTGGCTCACCATTCTCTTTGCTTGGAAAGTTGTAGCCTGAAGTGACGGCCGTGGGAGCTCCCCTCCCGGTATGCTTCCATCCTTCTCCCTCCCACTCTCCCTCCAGGATTCATTACTGGCCAATACGACATCCTCAAGGACAAAAAGCATCTCTTAAAAGTAACCCGTGGCAATGGATAGTTAAGTGCTTTTAAACTCAGGAATTATTTCTTAATGGCATCGCATAGCTCGGATCATGCTTTCCCGTAAGTAGAAGCAGAAGTGAGTTTGCTCCTGGCTCTACATGGCTGCCACTGAGGTGCAGCAACCTCATGTCACGGCCCGTGGATGGCGCCTGGCGGGTAGAGGCGCGGGAGCCACATGGGCAAAGAGCTGCCTCCTTTCTGCTGCTGCCTGGGGAGGGCCGGAGGAAGCCAGGGTTGGGGAGCGGGACACAGCCTGACCCCACCTCGGCCAGGCTCCTGGTTTCACACACCCCATTAAGATCCAGGTAGTGGGCGAATTGGACACAGTAATGCACCTCAGAGCCCTCAGTGGAGATTGGTTTTGAGGCGCCTCCAAAGGGCATGGAGTGCAAGGCTTATAAATTCTAAGCACTTCCAGAGGTTGTGATAAGCAGATGTGTGGTCTCCCAAAGCCTGCCTAGAGCAGAGAAATCGAGCAAGAGGAAAAAGTCAATTAAATAAAATCAATAGCAAAAAGGGGAGCATGCTCTGAGAACTCTAGCATGACCTAGCGATTCTGATAATTCCTGTTAGAATTTAGTTTCTCTGCATCCAAGCTGAGCAGTGTGCTTGGCGAGGTAGGGAAGAAGTTGCCTTTGGTCCTTAGCTGTGAATTATTGTCTATGATGGAGACAGTATTTCCATATTAATGTACATGCCATATAATGGAACTATGACAGTAACTCTGCTGGATAGGGAGCATGAATGGAGGCAATCCTTAAGAGCTATAATACCCCTGAATCATAGATTTGGGTGCGGGGAAAACCCAAACTGTCATCACGATGTGGAGAGGTAGGCCCCGAAGCCTGCAGTGGAAGTGTTTTTCCTTAACCATTCCATGTAAACTCACATCTGTGGCTCACGGGACAAACCTAGCTGGATTTCCTGGGCAATGTCCAGCCCTTTGGCTATGGGTGGGCTGTTTCTTTTATTTATTTATTTTCTCCCCAACGTGGAGTGTTTCTTAGATAAGCATAGCTCTTATTGAAGAAAACATCTATTTGGGATTTCCTGGGCAAGATTGTGCCAGAGAAGGAGTGGCCTCTCTCCAGGCAGCTATACCCTCTCACGGACAAATATGGCCCCCACGGTGGAAAATAAGGATACTGACAATCTGTTGTCCTAGCCATCTCCTGGGAGCTTGGAGAACTCGATCCAGGCCCCAGATGCTGGTCCCCACCAGGCTGGGCAGGCAGACAGCCTGTGACCACCAGGACCGAAGCCTGTCAAGTGGATCTAAGAGCAGAGGAAATAGCTCCACATTGTAGCTTTCATTTCCAAAACAACTCCAGGTGGTGTGTAGCACTCCCACCCTCTCCCATCCAGCTCCTTCCCCACAGAGGAAATAACATCTCCTCCTTGGTGCTCCCACTGGACCCAACCCTTCATTCTAACATGGCACCTGTAACATTTTGTACTGATTTTTTTTTTCATATCTGAAAGCCCCTTGAGGATCATGGGGGCCCCTGAGCCTGGCACAGTGCCTGGAACATAGTGGATAATAAAGGCTTATTCACCTGTTTGTCTGAGGACCCATCCTGTTGAGGGGGGCGGGGATTTATTTGTGCACAGGAACAGCATCTACCTTACAATAAAATGCAGAGAAATTCATGATAGGTCTAAATATGAAATGGAGCCAGTGTGTAAAGAAACCCAACAAGATAGCTTGGATCAGGAAGGCTTACAAAAATTTCCTGGTCCCGTCCCAAGGGCAAGGATGGCTCGAGTAACTGGGATTCAGCTTAGCCCGAACACTGAAGTGCTCCCTCCTCTGCAGGGTCCTCCATGGAATCATTGAAGACAGGAACTTAGTCCCAGGTCTCAGCTGATTGATAACAAGTTCACTTTTGAGGGTGATTTAAGGTCCCTCAGGACCCAAATCATGTTGGGTTTCTAACCCTGTGGCCATAATTGTGGTATGGAAATAATTGCACCCCTGTGTTGCAGACTTGTGGCCTCTTGGGGTTTCCTTGCTTGAGGAATGTGTGCTGATGGTAGCAAAGAAAGGAATAGCCTCGCCGAAGAAAGACAAGGCGGCTTGGAGCATGAGTAGCAACTGGGTTTGTTTTATTATTGGACTTCTTGGTGGGCCAGCGTCAGGGCCTGTAAAGGCTGTTATTTTGTCAGATCAGAGTCCTGGGAGCTGGTGGGCCTGCGAGTGAATGAAGGAGGAGCGTACGGAGAGGAGAAGGTGGAAAGGCCTTGCCCTGAGGTGCAGGTGGAAGGCATACTGCTCCAGAAAAGACAGGCTTTCCCACCCTACGGCAGGATCCAGAGCCCCTTCTCTGGCAGCTCTGAGATGTGGGTTTGGTTATTCCTCGCTCCAGAATTGCCTGCCTGAGAAGGGAGGCCATCCCATGGATTGGGGGAATCCCACGGACACTCAGAGCCAGGCCCAGGCCTTCCCTGGAGAGGGCTCATGGCCCACAGAGCTTGAGGAATTCCTCCAGCATGTCGGCTGCACCCTGTCTACCTGGGATTTTGGCAACGTGGATGCTTTTTAAAACGGGGATTTATTTCATTGCAAACAAAAGGGCATTCAGGCTCCAGGGCCCTGGTTGTGCCCCCGAGTCTCCCATGCCCTGAGCCCAGGCTGCCTTCCGCACCCAGGCAGCATCCTCTCTCCCACCTGCTGAGAGGCTGCCTGCACATGCTAAGGGTGGCCGTGCAGCCTCCAGATGAAGGAGAGAGACGGATGGACTGCCGCAGGCAAGCCTCTTCTGTGGGAACAAAGCCCAGGCATCTGCTCGGGGCAGAAGCTCTGGGTGCCCTGTGAGAAAGCCGTCAGGGCCGTCGGTGTGCAATCAGGGAAAGCTGATGGGCCAGGCGCTCGCTGCCAGGCAGGGAACACAGAATGTTCCTTTACAGAACAGCGGGTCCATCTGGGTGGGGAGTCCCTCCACTGCCCGCCTCTCTGGGACTGTGCCTTTGCCATTCGGAAGGCCGCAAACCATCATTGTCCATTTAGATGCCCCTCTGTGAGGCCAGGAAGGCCGGCCCTGTTGTCCCCTCACTTCCCTTCCCCTCTGTCCTCCCACCTGCAGCCTAGAGTGCTCTCCTCCTGCTGCCACCTGTCAGTTGTGCAAGACATACCTTTTAGAAGTCTCTCTTGGGACTGGCCAGGAGGAGAAAGGCATATTTAAGTGGGGACATGAGCCTTTGGAGCATTTGTTAAAGTCACCTGGTCAATCTCCTGTCCAGTGTTAAGCCTGTCTGTCCGGCAGAAAGGGAGAAACATCTGTGGGGCATATACAACTGCTCACAGGGAGCAGGTGGAGAGCCTGCCGCCACAGTGCCATCAATTTCATCATCGTAAAGAAGCATCTTCTAAGCACTTGATTGCCATGACAACCAATAAAGAGGGAGACTGGAGTGGGAGGCAGCTGAATCTGAAGGGAGGAGGCCTGGATTCCAATTCCTGCTCCACTTCTAGGTAGCTCTGTGCCTCTAAACATGGCATGGTTTTCCCTGCCCCTCTCGAATTCTCCACTGCTCTCGTCAGTACTGCACTTGCCCTCCACATTTCCCCAGCCCGTGCCCATGGCAGACATGGCTAATCGATCACTCCACGGAACCTTAGAATGTGGACTCAGAAAGCTTAACACAGAGCTCCCAACAGCCAATGCTCACTGATTTGAAGGGCATTCAGGGTGAAAACTATTTGTTATCGCTGCACTAAAGGAATTTATAACCTGGGAATGGAATTCTGTACCAAGAACAAGCCAGGTCACCTGGAAAAAAAAAAAAAAGGAAAAAGCTTAAAAATCAATAAAGCAATAAACCCACCTGAGCAATCTGGACTGGCCAGGTAAATGATATGCAGTTACCAGGCAAAGACAGCCTCACTGAATCGTTTTATTTGGATAGAGCCAGAGTTAGAGCTATGAGACACGGCCCCCGTCAGAAATGCCCTTTCCTTATACACATCAAGTTCCGGATGAGAAGAACCTCAATGCAGCCTCTTCGTTTCACAGATGAGGAACAGAAGCCTCAAAGGTTGTGACTTCCCGCCCCCAGCTTGGTGGTGGCTACGTGAAAAAAGAACCCAGGCTCTCTGGTTCCCAGCCCAGGGCTCTCTCCACCCACTGACTACGTTGTCTTGCTTGGCAGGGAAAAAAATCACAGCTATTTAAGGCACAGGCAATTAATGGTTTTCAATAGTGTTTGTGGTCAAAATTAATGGCCTCTTCTTGAGACCATAGAAAACAGGTTCCCAAAGGCCGCATAACTGAACAGGGAGTCAGAACTCCTTCATTCTATTCTAACCCCACCACTCCCTGTTTGGCTAGGTGGGGAGAGTCTCCTCACCCGTTTCTGACCTCGGTTTTCTTGCCTGTACGATGGGCACCAATAATGCCATCTGCCCTTGCCTCACTAGGATATAAACGGAAAGCAAGAGACACGGAACTTCCACAGCCAGGTAAACAGCGGTCGTAGGAGAGGGGTGATGCTCAATCCGGGAGAGGCTGGCGTTCCGGGGTTAATGGCAGCATTTGGCAAATGCCAGGAAGTGCGGGATAAAGGCGCTACAGCACAAGATGACTCGGGTGATTCGGCTGAGGGTCAGGCAAGCTTCAGAAGTGATCTTTATTTAGATGGGAATGTCAGGAAAGGAAAAACCCAGAGGGACCTTCCAAACGATGAAGTATTCTGCAGGTGAGCAGGAGACCCAAGGGATCTTTCCCGCCTCTCTCTGCTTCTGAGGTCCGGAGAGGGTTCTGACAGCGGGGCGAAGGCCCGGGGTGGAAGCACAGCATGCGCGCTTAATGAGCGTTAACTGGGAAGCAGCGCAAAGCATTAGGGAGCAGCGCGTAACAGATCAGCACGCAGAGAGCAACCCAAACACATCTCCGGATTGCATTTAGCAGGGCACCTCTGTGGGTGTTCCTGACCTCGGGAGCCTGGCTTTGTAACCACATGCCCACCACACCAAGGCCTTTGCCACGGGAGGTTGACAGTGTGTTCACACAAAATATCTTTCCAGGACATGAATTAACTATCTGTTTCTCGCAGGTCTGGCAGCGGAGGGCTGCAATGGAAGGGCTGGCCTGGCTCTGTTCTCTTGCTTCTATCGAGGTGGCACCTGTGAGCAGAAGGCATTTTTAGGGAGAACGAGGCCTCTGAGTCGGCCACTAGGTGGCGCAAGGGTTCCACCAATGAGACTGCAGCTGACCCATGGCTTTTTAAGGGAAATTCTGGAAAGGAATTTGAAGCTTCCAAGAATTTCAAAGCAGGATAGGTCCAACCCTATCATTTTAAGGCCAGGGAAGTAGAGCTCAGAGAGATGAGATTTTGCCCGATGTGAACAACCAGGTAGTGCAAAACTGGGATTAGAAATCATGACTCCAACCTCGGGATCAGTCTGGTTCAGTCAAGTCACCGTGTTTTCGTTTCTCTAGTTACACGTGTCTTGGATTCTTAGCCACTCCTGAAGAAAGAGGTGGCTTTGATGTTGAGGATTAAACCCAGGAAGGACAGGAAGGGAATGAACTCTCTAGGTCTCTTCCCCAGCAGTGTGGACGGGGTCTCTCAGATGACCCACAGGCCTGGGCCACAAGGTGCAGAGAATTCTCCTGTGGTCCTGCCCCTCCAGGCTCAGTCTCTGGGGATGCTGTCATCCTGCCCCGAGCTGTAATTGGTCAGATCGTGAAGGTCAAAGGCAGATGAGGATCCAGCCTGGAGACCTCAATGCAATCTCTGCTCTGCTCACCAAAGGCAAGCCGCTCATGCCCCACGCCTTGGTTTCCTGGCTTACTACAGCACGTGGAACAGGGAGGGTATACTGCGCCATTAAATTTCCATCCAAAGACCATGGGGGTCCAGAAAGTCAACCTGCCATTATTTTCATTTTTCTGTGCTATTATTTTACATATGCCCAACCATGCTCCAGAAAGGAACTAACGTGAACTGAAGAGTAGACATACATCATAGAGACCAAGAAATATTTGATGATAATGACGATTCATTCAACAAAATCGATCCAAAAATATTTATTGAATGCCAAGTTTGTTTATATAGATGAGTCTACTTTATCTGACATTCCATCAGCCAGAAATCACATTGATCTGCCACATCCGCACTTTTCCTGCCAAGTAGTAATTCATGTTTCTAATAAATGAGGCATTCACACTAGTGGAGAGGTTCATAGTGCAGGATCTGCCCTGGTTTGAACTTTTTCTGCCACTTCTGACCTGTGTAACAGTGGGTGATCGCGTCCTTTCATGAATTCCTACACTTATCTCTAAATTTGGAATCATATTTTGATTCTAAATTATCTTATGATAGAGAATCCCACCTAGCAGCCAGATCTTGTTTTCTTGTTCTCTTGTTCTCTCCAATAAAAGGAACCAAAGTTCCTTTGGAAAAGTGGTTGATTATAGGACTGAGGCAGGGGAAATCCAGATAAATCTGGAGCATTTTGATGGTGCCAGAAATTAAGGAAGTACCCCTCAAAGACAATGGCATGTCAATAGGGCATAGGAGCTAACCCGAAAGAGCTCCCAGTGGCCAGAGCTGGAAAAACTGGAACAGCAAAATAAATGAAAGCATTGGATTATAATTCATAGAATAAAATAAATATCCCTGAGTCAATATGGATATAAATAAATAGTTGGATAAATATATAAGTAGGGGAGATGGGAGAAATCTTCTTTAAAGAAGAATTACAGTTTATATGAGGGACATATAAAGATCCCCTTTAGAATCTCACAGGCAAGATCCACAGAGGGATGCTAAAATTAGTGGGCAGAAGTTTGAAGGGAACAGGTTGTTTGAATAGTCTCAAAGTATCTCCCCCAAGAAACTTATTAATTACACAGGGGAAAATAATAATTTACAGTGAGAAAACCCAGCAGGCTCCACCGTAACCAAATGGTCGTGGTCAACATCACCAGTAACAAGACACTCTGGCATCACATACCTCCAGATGTGATGGACTGAGAAAGACACATCACTTCCGTGGCATTCTTTATAAAAATGCCTCACCTCAGTCTAAGCATCAGAAAACATCAAACGAACCCAATTTGAGAAATACTCTACAAAAATAACTGACCAGTACTCTCCGAAAGTGTCAAGATCATGCAAGGCTAGGAAACAACGAGGTGCTCTCACATGTTGGAGGAGATTAAAGAGACAGGACAACTAAATGGAACGTAGGATCCTGGACTGGAGCCTGGAACAGAGAAAGGACATTGGTGTTCCTGGCAGAGGGGACAGCAACAGCTGTAGACCCCTCTGCTTCTGGCAAGAGGGGGCCTGGATCAGCCTCTGTTACCCCCATGCTGTGCAAATATTATCATTTCTCACATGTGCCACGATGGGAAAGAAGCGAGGCAGGACTGAGGTTGTGGACCAGACGGATGGGGAGCCTTTCCATGCCCCTCCTGCTTCCATCGTACAGACTGGCAAAGGGCCAAGAGCAGCCTCTGAAATCAGTGACGCCGACCAGGCTGGGGCTGGTGTGTTCTGGGCAGACTCCCACACCTGTGGGCTCCCCTTTGGGCCTATTTCATTTTCAGGAGACAGCCAAGAACTTACTGAAACATACAGTGTAATAGGAAAAGCACCGGGGTTTAAACCTCACCCACAGAGGGTAACCTACCTCTCTGATCCTTGGTTTCCTCATCTATGAAATGAGGATTAATAATGACACTCTTAGGGATGTTGGTTGGAAGGATTAAATGAGACATAGTAAAGGCTCAATTAACAGATTGTTTGCCTCTTTCTATACCTGTGTCTTTGGTGGTGTTGGCAAATTAATGGCGGGTTACCCTGGAGGCATTAGGCTCCTGTTTAAAGTGAGTTGCAGCCTTCCTGGGTGGAGCTTCTCAGTCTGTTCTCATTGAAGGACATCACTAACAACTCCCCAAATGGCCCCTCCATACAGAGAACAGATAATCAACATTAAAAGCTAAACACTGATTTAAGGAAGAATTAAAACCCAAACAGATCAGAGGTCAGAACGTAGATGGACCCCAGGGGTGAGAGAGGGGCAAGGAGAGTAAAGATGGCGCAAGGCATGTATGCATTGCTCCCCTTCAATACCCAGCCTCCCCTCCTTCCTCAGGAAAGAGCTCAAGCTGCATGCATGGTGGCAACGTACCCAGCCAAAAAGCAACATTTCCCAGCTTCCCTGGCAGCCAGTTATGCCCATAGGACTAACTTCTGGCCAATGAAATATAAACGGACGCTGTTAGGCAGAACTTCCAGGAAGGCTCCTTAAAGGGGAAAAATACTTGAGATGTACTCTTTTTCTCTTCCTTCTGCTTCCTATCTGGAAGGCAGGCTTAATGGCTGAAGTTATTGTGACCATATTTGAAATATGAGGCAGCCTTGAGGTGGAAACCGCATGTTAAAACAGAGAGCAAAGAACCCTAGTTCCTGATGACACTGCAGAACCCTCAAACCAGGCCTCAACTATGCACCTCCAAACTACATTTTCTTCACAGGTTAATCCCAGGCTGTTATTAGCAGCCAATCGAAATTCCTAACTGATACAGGAGTGTGGAAAGACGCGAGATAGAGTAAATTATGACTGATGCTGATCATCTCAGTGTAACAGTGAGAAGGAATCCCTTTGGTGGTCTTGACCTGTAAAATTTCAATGCGTAAGGAAAAATTTTGCAGGTAAGAATGGACTGAAAACAGACACATACATGCACACACACACACACACACATCCTGATTCGTTTGCATAGATGAGGGGTTTCAGGATGTACAGGAGAAGAACAAGTGATATTGCCTGGGCTAACTGATCAAAAGCATGGTGTGAGGATCTTGCATTGTCCCTCAACACTTGCTTCAACATCTATTCCCAAATTTAGCAAATGAGAGAATCCCTACAGCCGCTCAGACATCAGATTGTCTTGTCTAGCAGAAAGCTCAACAGAAGTTGGTTATTGTGAGCAATTTTTTTCGGTCCTGATGGTATAATAAAATCATCATCATTTTTTCTTTGCAGCAAGTAATTTTCTTAGAATTCTTCTGTGCAAGTCATCTCTTTCTTCTTGGGAAAAAAAAGTCACATTATATAAAGGCCTTACAGCATATTTAGATGTTTCAGCAAAGCAGCAGACAGGTTGGCTCATGCTGGGCTGGGAGAACGCTCAATGGCCTTCTTTGCCCAGGGGAAACCTCCCTGCATAGACTATGACACATCCTCAGTCAGCGTTTTAAGATCAGAAGTGCCAGATTCCCATAAAAGTCTGACTTTGATTTTCATTTTTTTGTGTGTTATACAGAACGAGAGGCTGCCAGGCCGGATGCTGGATAAGAGGGGATTCTGCAAAGGCTCTTGGGTTAGTTCACTTGTCCATCCATCCATCCGCCCACCCAAGAACATCCACTCAGGGCATCCTATGTGCCAGGCATGGAGCTCACTGATGAATGAGACACAGCCCCTGGCCTTCAGGAGCTCCTGTTCCAGGAGGCCAAATCAGGATATAAACTCCTCCTCAAATCTGGTTGAGCCTGTGAGACCTCACTTCATTTCCCTGCACAAGCATAAATGGTGAGTTAGTGATATTGTAAAGTAGGAAGTTAAAAAGCAAATAATAGTACATCCTTATTTTCCCCAGGTATGAATAAGAATGATTATGACTACCATTCATGGAATGACAGCTAGCTTTGTGCCAGGCACTTGACATGCACTATCTCAGTTAATCTTTAAAATGATCCCCCTGAGACAGAAATTTGTATTGGTTAGAATGCTTTAAGTCACAAGAATCCCAATACTCAGCTGACAGTGGCCTAAACCGTGGAGTCATTTACTCATCTCACCCAGCAGAGAGGTGAGCAGTTCCAGGGTGGTTCAGCAGCCCAATGATGTCAGGGCCATGGGTGAGCATCTCTGCATCCTCCTGGCCTTCCCTTCCTGGTGTCATGGTGATGGCAGCTCCAAACATCACCTTCTCACATGACAGCACCCAAAGCAGAAAGAGAGGAAAGTAAGAGAAAAAAGAATCTCCTCCCATATCTTCCCTGGCAGACGTCCACTTTTAGCCCATTGGCCAGAACTGTGTCGTCTCTGCTGCAAAGGAGAATGGGAAAGCACGTGTCCATTATGCTCAACTTCTAGTGTGAGGCAGCCAAAGAAGACAAGGTTGGGCGTGAGCTTTTGTTATCTCCCTCTTACAGACAAGGAAGCTGAGACACGGGGAGGTCATACTTACACTTGCCCAAGTCACACAGTTGGAAGTGGCAGAATTCGGATTAAAACTCAGGAAGGTCTGATCTTGAGCCCAGACTCACGACTGGATCCTCCCCTCATGTGCTGTAGAGGGCTGCCTCGTCTTTAACAACCTGCCCTTTAGTTGTATTTCCCTGCTCTTCCCATTAACCTGATGTTGAGGTCCAATGTTGTAAATTCTTTCTATAAGACAAGAGCCACGGGCAGTGTCTCCCCAACATAGTGAGGGACCTGAAGCTACCACTGAAATAACAGAACTCTTAGGAAAGGAGCAATTTAAGAGAGCGATAGAGAGGGATATGTGTGGACTAGGTAACGTGGCAAAATAGTAGGTTCAGCACAGTAGCTGGAAAACCATCACGCAGACAGGAGTGGCTAATGAATGTCTGCTGTTCAGCAGCATATGTGCCACAGAAATGAAGTTTAAGGTGAAGGGCAGGTCTCGGCCGCCCAGCAAACATGTTTAACATGTAATGCCCATTGAGCATAGTACAATTTCAATGATTTCTCTCCGTGATTTTTCACACTGCTTTCATTGGAAAACACATTTTAATTTCCAAGAGGGTATGCCAGGACTGGTGGCTGAAGAGACTCAAGAAGTGTTTCTTGTACCATCCAACTGGTGAAGAATGCCAGCCATGCCGTCCCCTGGGCCCATGTGGCTCACCTTCACCCTGGCTGCCGAGGGGCAGCTCCTGGGACTGCCCGGCACTTCGGCCTCTCTGGCTGCTGAGGGTAGACTGTAGGGGGATGTGGTAGGCAGAATAATGGCTCCCCAAAGATGTCCAGTCCTAACCCCAGGAACCTGTGAATATGTTACCTTATACGATAGAAGGACTTGGCAGATGTGATGACGTTAGGATCTTAAGATGCGGAAATTATCCTGGATTATTCAGGCGGGCCCAACGTAATCGCCAGGGTCCTTATAAGGGAAAAAGAGAGGCAGGAGAGTCAAAGAAAGATTCGACGATGCTCTGAATTGGAAGGTGGAGGAAGGGGCCATGAGCCAAGGAATGGAGGCAGCTTCCAGGAGCTGAAAAAGATGAAGAGGTGGATTCTTCCTTTGAGCCTCCAGCCTCTAGAAGGGAGGTCCATTTTAGACTTCTGACCTCCAGAACTGTAAGAGAATAATTGTGGGGTTTTTTTTAAGCTGTTCAGTTTGTGTTAGTTTGTTGCAGCAGCAATAGGAAACTAACCCAGGAGCAAAAGTGGCAGCAGGTGCCAGTTGAATGCCCACAGACAAGATGAGATAGGCAAGGTGACATGGACACAGGTAGGGAAGGGGTAGGGGTCTGTGTGAGGACACAGCCCTGGCTGCCCTTTGCTCTCCATGCTCTGTCTCCATGCATCCACATTTGTGAACTGCTGTCCAAACCCCAGGCACGTTCCCAAAGTGGGCGGGAAACTCCTGTTTGGAGCCAATCACCCACCTCAGGTCTCTGTGCTAGAAAGACACCAAATACCTCCTTCCAGAACTAAAGGGCTGACAACTAGCCCTTCATTTCAGGGGCCACACTGAATTTTCAGCCCCTTTCCTCGGCCACACTGAATTGCTCCACTGGGTTTCTTTTCCAAAGTGTTTTCCTTGCTCAAGTTTTCAGTGATTCAGCTGATGGCACTGCTCTCTCTCTGGCTTCCCTGAGAGTCTTGGTTCATTACATCCATTAGCACTTGCCCGTTTCTCCCCAGCAGGAGATTTTCAAAAGCATTAGTTCAAATGGCAGCCGCGTCCCCTCCAGTGGAGTGCTGGCATCCTGGCTCTCTGTTCTGGTTCCGACGTCCGCCCATCCCTTGGCAGTGGAGCATCCCAGGTGGCCTCTCTGCATTGTGAGATGTGTTTCTGGTTAGAGCAACCCGTGTACCCTTAGGCTTTACAAGGACTGCGTTCCTTTGCAGTCATTGTTCTCTGATTGGGAAGATAATCACTTTCAGAGCCTGTGGAGAAAGTGAAAACATACCTAGAGTGAATAAGACCTGCTTTCAGCCTCGACTCAGGAGGTTCCTTGTTTCATCTGAGTTGATTGTGATCACAGGGCACTGTGCGGACCATCCTAGTTGGGTTAGAAACCTCATTAGGGTGCATCTGAACAAAGACAGGAGACCTGTCTCCAGCTTCAGGTGCAAATTTCCTCGCTGTGGGCACCCAGTCAAATAAGGATGGGAAGAGGTATATTGGGTCTTTTGCAAGAGCATTTACTCTGCAAATTGCTGAATGAAAATCAGACTGTGCTTCATTGTTAAGCATCCAAAACACATTACTAATTGAATGTAGAAGACAGCATTAGGCAGGGTTAGCTACGCAGACAATAAGCAGCATTTGAGGCTCAGAACATTGAAAACTAAGATTCCAGATTATAATGATGCGTTAATATCCAAATAGCAATGGAAGGTACTTAATCCAGCCGCATTTTGTATTTAAGATCTTTTTCTCATTATTTAGCCAGAGCTATGGATGATAGGAACTGTTATATAGTGGAAGCCTCCAAGAACCTATGGGCCAAATGTGGATGAAGTCAATTGGAAGGGCAAGAGACAGCTGAAAAACCAGCTCATACCAACCAATGACTTATTGTATTAACAAAAAAAATCATAAACAACCAGGACTATATTATATTAACAACAACAAAAATAGTATGTGCCCTTTCGAAACTCCTATCAAAAGAATGAAAAAATGGCATGCATGCTGCCATCCCCTTTCTGTGGCAGTGGCAGACATCATTAATCAATCACTGTACTTTTCCTGCTAGACCAAAATGTTGCATTTATATCCTTCTCTGCATAGTTGGAGGACAGGATTTGGCAGGCAAGATAAAACTCTAGTCTGCAAATTAGAGTCGCCCATTAGCAACATCATTCAAAATCCCTTCAGATTCTGAGGATTTCGCTCACTAGGATGCCCACATGTCTAGAGCAACGTGCCGGGCCTTGGGAGAAAAGGGATACAGCAGATGTTTTGTTGAGCTAAATGGAATGAATTTGTAAAATATGGGAAATCTCCCCAAGAAAGATAATATTTGAGTTGGCCTCTTCAGCGGAAGAGGGAGTAGAGACCATCAGGAAGGGGCAAGAACATGAACAGCCAAGGGAATAAAGGTGCACTTCTGGGACATTCCAGGCCCCAGAGGATGAGGTGAGGGACGAGGCTAGGAAAACAGGCTGAAGTCATTCTGTGAAGGGCCTTGAACGCCACACAGGGATTTTCCTGCAGCAATTGGAGAGCTGGTGATGGTTTGTGAAGAGTGAGCCAAGGCTCTCCATGTTTTGCAGAGGTAACTCTGTCAGCATCATGCAAGAGGGTTTGCACAAGGGGGAGCCCAGAGAAAGGAATCAAATATGTTCAAGGAAAGGATGAAACCCCTTCACCTCCTTTCCTCCCTGCCAACATTTTTGAGCCTGGTGGTCTGCTCATTTCTGGATTAACGACATTTAAATTGTCCTAGGTGCCTCTTCCTGAATTGTGGGAATCTTCCTATGGCTTCCGTTCCCAAAAGTCTAGGGACTTTGAGGCCTCTAGTGACATGTCCCTCTCTAGACTGGACCACTAGGTTGCAAGCTCCCTAAATACAAGGACCAGGGAGAAGCCTCCTGTTGTCCCAGTACCAGCCTACTTCCAGCCTACTAGGTACCCCACAGATATTTGTTGAACTAATTCATTGTAGGATATTTCTCTTTTTATTAAATATACCCCTACTGCATGTTCCACCCCAGCTGGGCAGGTCTCGATATTTTCTAGGCAGGAAAGCCTTTCCCAGACTCCCTTCTCTAATCCCCTTCCACTTGAAGAGAAATCTTCTCTCCTCCATTCCCACAAAACCCAGTTCACACTCCCCCCTTCTAAGAAGAATATTCTGGATAATGTGCAGACCTGCCCCATCATTTCAGGGCTCAGGCTTTATAAAATCTATGGGGTATGCAGTCCTTATATGCCCCTGCCTCCAGGGAAAGCTTTGCTGAGCCTTCATCTCCAAAGCCTTTGTCAGTTCAGACTCATGAAACAACTAGAAGCAACTATACACAACCAACTTTGTTGTGTTACATTGGAGCACCAAACCCAGCTTTACCCAGCTTGTGAGCACAGAGTCAGGGTTGACTCAGTCTCCCGACCTCTCTGCGGATGACAAAAACTCACAGCCACTTCACCTATTCACTGAGCGCACAATCTGTGAACTTTCGCAAATAGTTGTTAATGGACATGACAAGCATATATAGATTCCTGACTTTGAAAGAAACAATTTTTTTCAAATAAAATCCATTTTACCCCACAATGGCATGAAGCATGACTTTTAGGGTGTGGTAGTGCTTCAAAAGGCACTTCACAGTCTTGTGTCATGGTGTTTGCATAAGTCCCAGTTGATGTCACCATCTTGGCAAATGGGGTCAATACATATTGCCACCGGAGGGGCACTTAGTAGAGAGACCATCTGAAGGAGGTGACAGTTGGTTATAAGACACCTACCACAGGGCTGGCCCATACTTGAGACTCACACTGGTTATTTCGTCGTCGTTCTTTGTGGTTCCTGCAGCTCAGGTCTGGGATATTATCATTTACCCCTGAACGATCCTGGAGAAGGCTGTGGAGGGACTTGACTGATGGTTGAGGGGAGAACGTTCATTTCTTAAGTCTCAGCTCGAAGCCAGGGATAGTGCCAGACATTTCCATATCTCATTTATTCCTCTCAAACCCAGTGAGGCAGCACTGTCATTCAGGTGAACTTCATTACACTGCTGGTAGCTCAGAGCCTCGTTGTCAGTTACACACTACTGTCGGAAGATTGTTGTAAATTGTATGCTGCGTTCATTTGTTTATCTTTACGTTATACACACTGTTTAAGGACATAAATCATTTGCATTCACGGATTTCCTTTCCATAAAAGGGGTTAACAATAGTTCCTACTTCATAGTGTAGTCATGAGAATTACACAAGTTCATGCGTGTAAGATACTCGGAGCAGTGTCTGACACACGCCACCCACTCAAAGTTTCTTTGTAAACTGCAATTACTATAATGATGATGATTGATATTGTTTTGGTTTATTTTTGTTATTTGGTTTTTACTGTTACATGTTTTGTTTCCTTTTCAAAATGAAGCTAACTTTTTTCTAATAACAAAAGTAATACATGAAAAACAGAACTTAGAGGCTAGCAATAAAAAACATTAAACATTTTTAATACCTTGGCTAGATTATTTTAAATCTTTTTTGTATACATATGCATGTCCAAACAAGTATCACACACATACACACGCATATATGATGTGTTTTCAAAACACATTTTAAGCTATCAAGAATTTATTGAACTCAAAAAGCAGTCATTCATTTAACCATTCATTCACTTATCCAACAAAAATTATTGAAAATCTATGACGTGCCCGGCATGCTAGGCTGCACAGGGTGTTAAGCAAGGCCGTGCTGACTTCTCTGAGCTCTCAGACACTTCACAGCTTGAAATGACTGACTTCGAGAAGCGTGTAGGATTTCTATGAGAGAAGCGAACCTGACTGGCTGACAGCAGAACGAACCTGTAGGCTCCTTCATGTGACACTTGTCTCAAAAGCCTTGAAGACTTTCAGACCCTCGCCCGACCCCCTCTGCATGCACTGCCACATCAGCCCTCCCCTTTCCCCAACACCCACATCAGCCAAGGTGGTGGGGACATCCATTTTTCCAACTGACTTTTTGAGAAGCTTTTTGGGTTGTGTGAAAACAAAAATCTTAATTTTTATAGGAAAACATGATTGTTTCAGCAAAAAGCTCATTTACTGGTTAAATACGAGAAAAGCAATGGAGTACTATTTACTGTTAGCCATTAATCAGACTTAATCCATCTGGTGGCCAAGGCCAGCTCTCGTACTCAGCCGTGTTCAGGGAACAATTCTGGCCTTCTGAGCCACCACAAGGCCAGCCAGTGAGCTCTGCCCAGATTGCTGGAGTAGGAGAGAGGGGGTGTGTTATTTATGTTCCCTTTTCAAAACAAACCCAGCAAAAGAACAAAGCTTCCCTTCTGCTGGCAGCGTTGGCAGCCCCGACATATGGCGCTCCCCGGTTCTTTCTGCCGAGGAGTAGGCGTCCAGGTTGCGTGAAGGTGCTGCCTGCAGCCATCTGCTCAGTGCCGACTCCTCACTCTGAGCTGAATTTTGACTGTGAAACAGGCTTTGAGAAGGAGGGGAGGGAGGAGAGTGGCTTGGATAGAAGACACAGTTTTGTGACAGGGGAAATGTGCCCATCCAGATTGCCACTCATGACACACGTGGTCCAAGTCCATTCTCCTGGAGAAGCGTGAGTCCGTGTGTGTGGGAAAAAAGGTGAAGGGAAGGGGTGTAAAGAGAAGGGGGGAGGGGGAGCGAGGATGCTCAGACATGCCAGTGAAGCTATTTGGAGGTTCCTCACCATACTTTCTCTCTCAGAGATGTTTGGGTACTTACAGCCTCTCTCACAGATGCTTATGAAAATGGTTAGAGTGAAAGCACCCAGCGTGGGTGGAAACTGTGTTTCCAGGAGTGATTTGGGTCACAAAATTAATGTTTAGCAACATGTGTCATAACAATACCCCTTCTGTGATCGGGGTTCTGAAATGAAAGACATAGAGAATCCACACAGGGATGGTGGCACTAGTTCGACCATTTTTGTGCAATAAACTTTGCTTCTGTGCCCTTGTAATCTGACATACAGCAGAATAGGAGGCAGCAGCAGAAGTCACAGAACTGAGCTGGGGTGTGGGGGGTGTGTGTGTGTGTGTGTGTGCACGCATGCATGCACACGCACGTGCGAACTTCCTTGAAGCTGTTAAAAATACTTACAATATGTGATTTTTAATGTCACCATACCTCATGCTGTTGTGCCCAGAGTGACTTGCCATGTGTGGGCACACTGATGCTAGGAAAGACACGAACATACATAGATGCACATTTTAAAAGCCAACTCGAAAAACACGTTTGTCCCTGGAGATCATGAAATCCGCTGAAGATTGCCGTTGTCTTGGCTCAAACTCCGAGCAGTGGAATTTGTTACCTTCAGCTGAGATTCATGGGGCTGAGTCAGGGTTTTCTCCTCTTTGTTTGTCCCTCTCCTGGAGACCCAGGGCTTTTACCATGTTACTGAACCCACCACCTCACACCTGTGATAGTCACAAGACGAGCCCTTTTCTTCTCGCCCCCAGCATGCCCGGAGACCAGACCCTTTCAAGGGTTGCTAATCCCTTAGCAAAGGCAGAACAGGTGGAGATGGCATCCTGATAAGATTTTCTGCCCCAGACTTGGAGAAAAAAATAGGGAAAAAAAAAAAATAAGAGAAATTGGAATACTTCCATTTTCTTAAGGGCATTTCTCTTGTAGCGTAAAAATAGCATCACGGTCCGTGGCTCTTGCCTCTATCATCTTCCCTGGAGGGACCCCTAAGGCTGGTCCAGGGATGGTTGGCCCTCATCTGTAGGATGCCCTGGGAAATGTCCCACTGGCACCGATGTGAGAGAGATCCAGGTGATTTATACATGTGCCCTGTTCCTGCTGTTTGCCTCCTGGAACTCATTGTCTTTCTCCCCAGCCAATGAATAACACCTGAAAGTATAAAATTTAATTTGTAAGAAAGATGAGAAGAGGAAATTCGGTGTTTGCACATCCTAACAAGCATTCCCTGATTTTAGATTGAGACTGGTTTTGGAGACCGTCCGTGTCTCGGGCAGGGACGCTCTCCTCCTCCGGGAAGCAGGTCTGCCGTGGAGTCCTGTGATGGAGGCCTTGTCAGAACACGAGGCTGCTTTGGCCCTGGGCCTCGGGGTCGCGAAACGATGCCCCTTAGAGCAGAAGTCAGCACACTCTTCCTGTAAAGGACAAAAGAGCAGACATTTTAGGCTTGCTATGTCAAGATGCAAATTGAGCAACGGTTCTCACTGAAAAGCTAAATGAATTGGACATTTTACAATTTACATTTTAAAATGTAAAAACTGTTCTTAGCTCCCAGGCTATACAAAATGTGCAGCAGGCCAGCACTTGAAGTCCCTCGGCAGCCTCCCCGTAAGTGCCTGTCCTACTCTGCTTAAATATCTCTAAGCCATAGGGCACTCACCACCTCTCAGAGTTGCCAAATCACGTAGGGGCAGCTAAAATTGAGAGAAAGCTGTTCTTTGTATTGAACTACAATTTGCTTCCTGCATCTTATCACTGAAGAATTACTTTAAGAACAGATTTTAATTATTTTAAGAACTGATTCAAATTTCTGGAAATATGTTTTTGGTGGAAATCATCCTCTATTACCTAGTCTCCTGCCTAGCAGCCATGGTGTAAACTTTTCTGAGTGTGTCGGAGTCATTATGACGGTAAATGATTGTATCATGCTGTAATGCAAAGAAATCCTGAGGAGCCGCCGGGGTTTGTAGCGCTCTTTGCCAGTGTACTAAATGTCCCCGCACTGTGATGCTCCATGAACGCTTGCTCCTTTTTTTCAGGTTTTCAGCCTGATCCTTATTATAAGGATGTCACCCACATCCTTTCTCACTGCGGTCTGCATCCTATGCAGTGGTTCACCCCCTCTGCTGATTAAATGCTCCTCATTTTCCAAGGGATTAAAAAACTAGCTCATGAGAGGAAACAGACTCCAGGAGCCCTGGGGCTTTTGGTACCTGACTCAAGGACTTTCATCAGTGAAGTATTTAAACTACTCAGAGGCAATTTCTTCCTCTTTCTCTCTCCCTCTCTCCTTGCTCCCCACTCTCTCTTAATTGTTGTAGTGAAGGCTTTTCAACCCCTGGAGACCCCATGAATGAGTGGTGTCCACAGTGTCCTGTCCTCGACAGCCCTGCTCAGCTCGTGGACACTCATGCCTCTTAATGTCAGGTAGGGTTTTGAGTAAATGTGAAGGTTGGCCAGACATCTTTATTACCATTTGTATACTTTACTGATTATAAATTCCTTGAAGGCAATGACTTTCTTTTTCAACCTCGTAGCCTTGGATCCCAATCCAGTGTTTCCTATGCAGAAGGAGTTCAATGAGTGTTTCTGAAAGATTAAAAGAATGAGAGGTTCAAGGGTAATGCTGGGTTGATTTATTTCAACCTATTTCCATTTTTAGTGGGAGGTTCTTTTGTTTGTTTTATTAACAGTAGGATTAGGACTATTACATAATATGGTTTAGAAACCGATAGAAACCAACCCTTAGAGATATAATTTGATGTCAATAAAGATAGCCAATGTCTAGTATGCTATTTCCACAGATGCGACATTGACTGGCATTCCACACGGATCTACTGGTCCAGCTGCCAGACTAAGTTCAGGGCTCGAAGACTGGCCGCGTGGAAGTATCTCTGTTTGTAGTTCCGGATGCTGGGAGGCAACAGTGAGCTTTAACTAATTACACCTTGCATCACCCCCAGGAGGTCGATAATGATTATAGATGAGCTTGGCTGAAGTAACTCAGAATGTCTTAATAATCACTTAATAGAATCTTATCGTGAGAAGCAAATTGCATTAAATGGGCAAATGAAGTTGACTGTGAGAAGCAGAGTTAGGAAATAAAATGCTATGGGGGTTTTTATATGGGAAAAATCCAATTAACACCTTTTTAAAAGAGTTGGCCCCATGGCTTTTTCATATCCCTCGCAGTGCCAATCACAGGGTTATGCCCTGAATAAATACTTTCTAGATTGATGTGAAAGGAATTATAGGTAAAAATAAAGGCTGTGAAAGGATACATGTCAAAGCATGCATAGTACCATCTGATACCAAAACCTCCCTTAGAAGCAAAATGCAAAATGATTTGCTTGTGAAGCTACTGACAAGCTTTACAATAATGACATACGTTTTCCTGATTTAATTCTTGAGCAAAATGGCTGACATCATGCAAAATGCCAACCAGATAGATTGTGTGAGGGACGGACAGGCCCTCCCTTTATCCAAAACTGAGAAACCCTTGTGTTGACAGAGCCCAGCCTGAAGTTCAAGCAGCAAAATGACAAAGTTGGTGAAAAGAGAGTTCAGGCAGGTGTGGGGTCCACATGGACACCCTAGGGAAGGCAGTGGGAATTTGGGTCACACCCAAAGATAACCATGGAAGCTGCTGGGGGGCTCTTGTGACTCTGAAGTTAAAGGAAAGGGATGGATTTTACTCGGGTGAAACGACTCTGGGAAGCGTGAGGGTCAGCATCGGAGCTGGGCTTTTAGAGAAAACCAACGGTGCCAGAAATATGTGGACAAAATCCAGATTGTGTTCAGGATACACAGATCTAACACGCAAGGAACAGGGGCAAAAGGGCAAGGGCGTTGGGGCAGTGGGATTCAGGAGGCAGGCCAAGGCAGCAGTAGACCAAGGAAGCGCGTGCCTGAGACTCAGACTGGATGGAAATTAAAGCAACAATAAAAACCACACTCCAGAAATAGCACAACAAGACCATTCAGTCCTAAAGCTGAACTGTACAATTTAGGTACGGTTCAAATTGTACCTGAACTGTATTTGTACACACACACACACACACAATTTTATATACATACGGAAAACTACACACCAAACTGCTCCAAGAGGCCCCCTTGTGGAGAGGTGAGTAGAAAAGGGTAAGAGGAGGAAAGTTTCACTTTTTATATATACAGTTCTGTGTTATTTGATATTTTCCCCCTTTTATAAGGGCCATGCATTCAGGTAAAACAAATACCACATATTTACTATTTTAAAAAATAAAATGAGGAGGGGGTGGAAGCAGGTACCACTTATCAGAGAGGGTCCTCGGTCTCTGTCTTTGCTGGGAGAAATTGCCTCCCTTTTTACTTGAAGGACAGGACCCTAAAGCTGTTTAATAATGATTAAGAGGGTGCTGCGACCTATTCTTCTCACAGTGCAAAGAAATTTTGCCCTCGCCTTCTTCCCAGAAGCTCTTGCAGCTCCGTCAATATTAGCAGCCTTTTGGGCACCACTGGTAGCCTGCATTTTCTTTACTTAACACTTCCATTTGCCTTTGGCAGTGACGCACTCCTGCATTGCGCAGCCTCCCTAAGTCATCCTCATTTCCCTCAGTCCTGACGCTGAGGGGGGGCCCTGGCCGTTACTGCCTAATGGCATGTTCTGTGGCTCATGTTGGTCTCGTATCTGTGATGGACAGACCTCTGGGATGCATTTCAGCGTCATTCTAATTGAGCACAGAACGTTCTGTTTTCCTGTCTTCAAGGGGTGACTAATGAGAGAAAACAAGCAGGTGAGATGGGCAGTCAGGGTCACTTTTCTCGCACGGAGGCCCAGCAGCAGCAGAGACGGAAGCGCTGGTGGGTGTAGGAAATGAAGGGACGACGCAGGCTTTTCCAGCATCTCCCAAAGACGTCCGTTGTCCACTGCAGCTTCCAGGCCAGAGCGGATTCTGTTCACAGCAGCTCAGCAGTAATACCTTAATGGGTTTTCAACCTTGTAAGGAGTGCTCAGATTAGACTCACCGATGCTTCCAGAAGGCGGTTAATGTCTCTCAGCGGGCGCAGATTCGTGCTGACTCCTTGGGGAATTTTAATAACACGTCATTTAACAAATTAGGAAGTGAAGCAAATTAAATACGGCAAATCAAAGCAAAGCTCGCAAAACAAAGTAGAAGCAAGCAGACCTTTCAAAGCATGCGGATTTGAAGATGTAAGGTTTCCAAACAGCTAGCAAAAAAAAGGAAAAGTTACCATAGCAACTCCCAAAGTCCGCCTAGCTAGTAAGCCTCCACATGCCTTCAAACGGCCCACTCTGTGGAGGGGGAGGTGAGGGATGTTTGAGGGCAGTTTTTGGATTTTTTAAATAAAGGCGATAAAGAAACATGCTTAGTGGATTGTGATTCGCCTTTAAATACCAGGAACAGCTCTCCAATGCCTAGATTTCTGGAAAGGAACGGATGCCTTGGGTAATGCAGACTGACCGCTTGGTGGCGCTGTTGGTCCACTGCTTGGTTCTGCAAAGGCCTTTCCCTCGCGGATGAAAATCGTCCTCCTTTTTGCAAGTAGGCGCTCTTTCTGTAAGCGGCCCTCACGTTCATTTATTCCAAAAATATTTCTAAGTATCTACCATGTGCCAGAAACATGTGGGTCTCTGGGGATAGGCTGATGAATAGAAGAGTTTGTGGAGCTCACAGTCTAGGAAGAGAAACAAAGGATCAAATGAAATAATTACTCGTTGTAATTAGGTCTGTGAAGGAAAAGCTCAGGCTGCTATGGTAGAAAATAATAGTGGGCAAGCGCGTTTATTAAGTGGTCAGGGAGGACCTTTCTGATGAATGTTTAGGCTGCATCCCACCACCACCCCCAACCCCACCACCAAGGAGTGGAGGAAGAGTGTACCAAGCAGGGGGACAGTAGGGGGCCACTTTGGCTGGGAGACAGCAAGGAAAAGAGGAGTGTGGAGAGGGATAAGCAGGTAGGGGCCAGATTGTGCAGAAACCTTCAGTCATGGTAAGACCTCAGTTCAGATTTTGTTCTTAGGGCAAAAGGAAGTCTTTGAAGAGTTTCAGCAGTAAAGTGAGGTTATTCAACTTAAATAGTTTGCTTTTCACACTGTAATTCCCATTTTATCATCTGTGCTTAAGATACATGTAAACACTTTGAAAAAACGTACTCAGTATCATAACAATTTTACGTTTTTACACAGCTATGGTTTTCATAATACAAACTATAGGATATAATGCTTTAACAAAAGCTTTGCTGGTAGGGCAGAGTTTAAGAAATTTGAGAGAAGTAGACAAAATATATGGTGAGAGAGCACTGGGTTATGATGTGAGACAGGAAACTTGGTTAGCTGCCCCTCCTAGCACTTCTCAGACTATGTTGTCATTATTCTCAACTTTATCTTCTGCCCCACTGGACTCTGAGGTTCAGACGCAGGGACTGTCTTACCCATCTTAGTAACCACAACCATCAGCATAGGAACACAGTAGACTCTCCATAAGTGTTGGGTGGATGGACAGAGAGATGGATGGAGGAATGGATCAATGGATGGATGGACAGATGGATGGAGGAATGGATGGGGAGGCAGAAGGTAAGACGTGTAAGAATGCCAATACTGGATAAGTGACTCTTCTACAGAATTTTAGTGACACTTTCTCAAAGATAAATCGTTTTCAACTTCCAGGTATAAGACAAAGCATTTCTCTGGCCACCTTGTGTATGTACCAAATATCGATTGAGAACCTACTACCTGCAAGGCACTGTGCTCCATCAGGGACACAAATATGAGCAAGGCTTCACAACAGTCCTCAAGCTACTCAGTCAGTAAAGGAGATAAGACCAAATCATAACTGATCCACAGTTTAGAAAGTGCTATGTCCACAAAGTAGGGTGTGGATCAAGTGCTGTAGGTGTTGAGAAGAGGGCAAGAGGACTGTCCACTGTAAGAGCTTAAGGAAAGTTTCATGAAAGCGACATGTGAGTTTCATCTGAAAGGATGGGAGGTTTCCTCCTGGGATCACAGAGCTCTATGAGCCTTGCTAAGAGCCAGGAGTGGTGGCTTGTTCCTGAACATCCTGTGCTAAAGGAGAGAGAATGCAAAGCCCGCTCTAGCCTTACTCCCCATTTTGTGAGTCCAGGGTGCTGCCACCTGAGGACTTCCAGACAGCCCAGCTTCACAGACTATGAACTGTAGGCCACCATTGGGGAGTGTGTCCTGGGGATGGATATTCTGGATCACAACATTCCCAAGCCTCCCAAGCACTCTTTGTGGCTTCCTGTTAGAGCCTTTAGTTTGGGGATGCTCTTCATTTTTCTACTGCTGTGTGTTTCCAACTGTAGATCAAGTCCATTTGTGGGTCAAGCAATCAATAACATGGATGTGACCAGCATTTTAAAAAATGGAATAGAATAGAATGGAAACTATTCAGATGCATTGCATAGTAAGGGGAGTGTCATTTTGTGAAAACTTTTTCAGTTAAATGTAATGTGTAGATGGTGGCAGCCCTGCTGGATGATCCTTTTCTTAGAAGCTCCAGGAGACAAACTTCCTTGCCAGAGAATTGGTCCCCTACTTGCATGGCAATTCCAGCCTTTCATAGAATTGAGAGAGCTTCCAGTTTAAACTTAGATCTCCTCTAGGGCACGTGAATATGTAAATTAGTGCCATAATTTAATGGAATCAGAATACATTTTTGTCTTAAACATAAACATTTTTTTGAAAACAGATGTCTTTTTTGGAGTGCCGCTAAAATATCCTCGGTCCTCCAGCTTGTGCCTGTGTACACACGTCCTCCCAGGACCAGCCAAGGAAGCTTTATGTCAACACTGAGCAATGCGCCTCATGGGGCAGGAAATACAAGTCGAAGTACCACGAAAAGCTCAAGCCGGGGAGTCAACCAGAGCCTCACAAGGCCGCAGAGCCTTTTAAAGTACCTCCATTCTGTTAGAATTGTTTGCAGATATATGATTTCTGCCACTAATAGATTTTAGTCAGATTCCATAAACTACTGTTTCCACTTCATTAATGTCTCATAGCAACCTTCAAATGCGGCTTGTGAAACCATGGAAGCACAATTAAATTTGGATAGAGCCAAGTAACGTGTAGCTTGTCACTAGTGATTAATTCTTTGATTCAATGCTGGCCCGGGAAGAGCAGAGCACTTTGAAGATCCAGTGAGAGATGAGCACCGTCTCTGCCCTCAGTGGGTTCCAGTCACACTGAGAATTCAGCAAGTCATGTGAATTCTTTTCGCACTTTTCCTTTTCGGGATGGAATTATGGAGAATACTACATTTGGCACAAAGAATGAACCTCATCCCTTCCTAAACAAATGAAGGCATTTTGATGCTTGTGTCACTGCATCAGCAGTGCAGGTGATGTCATGTGGCCATTTAAAGTGGTTGCCCCTCCTTTATATAAGATCCAAACCAACCTCAAATATTAATAAACAAAACTACATTATATGCTCTGTGAAACGCGACGGGGAATTTGGAATGCAGGTGAGCCGCGGCAAGTGAGGGCACAAATGACTTCAAGCCCCCTTGCTCCCTATAGTTCTTACATTGTTCCCACAAATTGCAGGCAACCTGCAGCCAGTAAAATTCTAGAGGGAAAGAGTCAGGATTTGTCTTTATCAGTGTTGGCCGTGAGGGAGAGGCAACTAACAAGTTGGTGAAGTGGATTCAGACGAACATTTAGTCACTTCTTCATGCTTTCAGACTTCCTAGAAATTTGATTAATTCCAGATATACTAGCAATCGTTTTCTGATGCTGCAACTCCTAACATTTGACAGCCTTTCCTGAAGAAAGGGAAGCGTGTGACCTAGTGTAGCTGTAGGTACAGTGACCCACAAGGACTGGGTTGGAACCACTCACTGTGGGTCATGTCCAGGATGGGAGGGCTGGGAAAATCTTTAGATGCCAGGCCATGTTAGCCCATCTTGGAGACTGTGATGCCCACCACCAGCCAAGGCCACCTCTGTTCTAAGACTTCTGAGTCTTTCTGTAGGAGATTCAAAGAACAGTTTAGTCCAAACCCTTGGATCTTAGCAAACTTTGGCACCACCAAGCTCGGTCATGGAGGACCTGCAGCCCAGCTGCCATCTGCTCACCATCTCCAGAGTTCCCAGGAACAGAGATGACCTAGAGATGACCCACTCTTGCATCATTGCCTCAAGTCTCCATCTGGATTCGTCCAGATGCATATCCATGGGGTGTGTTAGAACCCCCTTGTCTCAGCAGATAAGATGACCTAACTCACTCATTCTACACCATCTTGCATCCAACCAAGAATCCGGGGAAGGTGAGCGTGAGCAGTGGGGAGTCTGTGATCTCCTGCTTCATGTTAGGAAATGTTTGCTTGTCCTCGATGAGGACTGCCAACGTAAATACACCGAAATGAAACCATAGATCACTGAGCAGAACTGGCTTGCTGGACAGCAGCCTTGTCCAGAACTGTGACAAACTCACATATTTCCAGTAAACTTATGTCAGTAAAGTCAAAACATTTTTGTTACAAAAACAGGCACACAGATCAATGGAACAGAACTGAAAGCCCAGAAATAAAACCACACATCTATGGACAGCTAATCTTCAACAAAGGTGCCAAGAACATACAATGGAGAAAAGATAGTCTCTTCAATAAACGGTGTTGGGAAAACTGGACATCCACTTGCAAAAGAATAAAGGTAGACCACTATCTCACGCCATACACAAAAATAAACTCAATATGGATCAAAGACTTGAAGATACGGCCTGAATCTATAAAACTCCTGGAAGATAATATTGGTGGTACACTCTTTGACATGGAACTAAAAAGGATC
This sequence comes from Equus quagga, assembly GCF_021613505.1. Lineage (NCBI taxonomy): Eukaryota > Metazoa > Chordata > Mammalia > Perissodactyla > Equidae > Equus > Equus quagga. The sequence continues at coordinate 20,676,889 of NC_060284.1, read as the reverse complement.
TTTTCAAATACCATGTCCTGTCAGACAAAGGAAACAAAAGAAAAAATAAACAAGTGGGAATTCATCAGACTAAAGAGCTTCTGCAAGGCAGAAGAAACTAGGATCAAAACAAAGAGACAACCCACCAAGTGGGAGAAAATATTTGCAAATAATTTATCTGACAAGGGATTAATCTCCATAATATATAAGGAACTCACACAACTGAACAATAAAAAACAAACAACCCAACAAAAAATGGGCAGAGGTTATGAACAGACATTTTTCCAAAGAAAATACACAGATGGCCAATAAACACATGAAAAGATGTTCAACATCACTAATCATCAGGCAAATGCAAATCAAAACTACACTAAGATACCACCTTATGCTGTTAAAATGGCACTAATCACTAAGACTAAAAATAACAAATGTTGGAGAGGGTGTGGAGAGAAGGGAACCCTCATACACTGATGGTAGGAATGCAAACTGGTGCAGCCACTATGGAAAACAGTATGGAGATTCCTCAAAAAACTAAAAACAGAAATACCATATGACCCAGCTGTCCCACTACTGGGTATCTACCCAAACAACTTGAAATCAACAATCCAAAGTAACATATGCACCCCTATGTTCACTGCAGCACTATTCACAATAGCCAAGGTATGGAAACAATCCAAGTCCCCATAGACCGATGCTTGGATAAAGAAGATGTGGTATATATACACAATGGAATACTGCTCAGCCAGAAAAAAAGACAAATTCATCCCATTTGCAACAACATGGAAGGACCTAGAGGGAATTATGCTAAGGGAAATAAGCCAGTCTGAGAAAGACAAAAACCAGATGATTTCACTCATATGTGGAATATAAACAAGTACATGGACAAAGAAAACAGTTCAGTGGTTACCAGGGGAAGGGGGGTGGAGGGTGGGCACAGGGGTGAAAGGGAGCACTAATGTGGTGACAGACAGGAAATAATGTACAACTGAAATCTCACATTGATGTAAATTATTATGAACTCAATTAAAAAAACATTTTTGTTACAAAATTTAAGCTGAGTGGATGAAAACTGGATGAACAGAAGCCAGATGAATCTAAAACAGCTGGATGTTTGCAGTGTGGTGAGAGTTCACATATGGATGTTCATTTAACTCTTCTTTGAAACTTCCCATCGAAATTTGAGATGTTAGAACATGATGACTGTGGGAAAGGAGAAATTCACGAGGCCTGATTCATAAGGCTTTTATCATTTGGTGGGAAGGGAGGGGTGTGTTCTGTGTAAGGCCATCAACATACACTCAGACTTCTTCCCCTGCCCTTGGCATTGTCAGCATGCTGTAGACAAATTGGTGCTTGTGAACAAATGCAGCCTTCGTTTTAGAGGCTTAGTCAAGACTCCTTGCCCGGGGTGTCTGCTTCTTCAGACAGTGTCCCGGCCTGGGCAGTTGGTGGGACTGGGTGCCTCCAGATGGCAGCTATTGACAGTGTCCACGTCCCTAGAGTGGGCTGTGGGGCTGCCTCTGACTTGCAAGAGCTGCAGGTTAAACCAGCAGATTCCCAGCCTCCACTGAGACCTGCTGACCGTGGGAGCCTGGGCTCTGCATGCCTCATGTGTGCCACTGTTGATTCTTAATCCAAATGAAATTTGAAAACCATTGCCTGGTGGGAATCAAAACCCTGGCTGCACATCAGAATCATCTGGGGAGCTTTGAAAAATACCAGTTCCCAGGTCCTACCACAGACCAATTGGGAAGAATTCCACAGGAATTTGTCACTAGCTCTCCAGTTGATTCTAATTGGCAGCCAGGCTTGAGGACCAAGCAACGCATGAAACAAACAGCAACGGTTCTCCAGGTACCGTCTCTCTGATCCTTCTCCCATCATAATATCTCTCTCTGACCACAGCTGGAAAAGATTTTCTGGTTTTATTGACTCGTGTGATTAGGTTGGACCCTGTGAATAATCTAGGATAACCTCTCCATCTCAATCACATCTGCAAAGTCCCCTCTGCCATGTAAGGGAACATATTCACAAGTTCTGGGAATCAGGGCATCCACATCTTTAGGCGTCCATCATTCTGCCTTCTATACCGTGCATCAATCTACTGAGTGACTTCTATGGGTCAGCATGATTAGAAAGGATGAGTTGTAGCCAAATCATAAAAGGCCCTTATAGGTCAGGTTAAGGAGTGTTCGCTTGATCCTGCCAGGGACCAGGAGCCACTGAAGGTTTTGAGCAGGTGTTTCCCTCTTAGAGATCTCTTTGGCTGTACCGGCTGATCATAAGAATCAATGAAGGGGGTGCTTGTTGCTAAGACTGCCATGCAGGCTTGGAGATTCTGATTTAGTGGGTCCAGGTTGAGCACTCAGGAACATGATTATCATCAGTCAGGTTACCAATACATGACTATAGCAGTTCGTGAAGAATACGGCAAGATGGCAGGTCTTGTGGTGATGAGTTTCAATTTTGAACAACTTGAGTTGGAGATGAGGGTGGGACTTCTGTGTGGAGTGTCCAGAAAACAGTAAGATATACAGATCTGGAGTCAGAAAAAAGAAAATCTGGATAAGAGCTATAGCAGTTTTTCCATGGATCTGGAAACTTTTAAAAAATGTCTTTGAATGTGAGCCACAAAACTGTAGAAATCAAAAGAACTACTAATTCATCAAAGCCTTTTTTCTGCTCACATCCTTTTGTGTATCGTAATAATGCAAAAGTAATTGCAATGTTCCTGTTTAAGTAATAATACCCTGACACTTGGAAGGCGTGCTGAGGGAAACACAAGGTCCTAAACATTCATTTTGAGCCCTCACAGAGTGAGCTGTTTGGTTTATAGTTTGACAAGTTTCCTGGAAGCGGGGTCATGAGGAAGTTAACAGACTGGGCTGTAGTTCCTCTGGGACCCTTGACAGAAGCCTGAGCCCCTGTCTCTGCTTCCTGCTCGATGGCTTCGTTCTTTTTCTTGCTTTGCTGGCCGCTCCTCCTGGAAGCATGGCTGCATTGCTAGTGTGCCCTCTTTGGGGTCTGCTAATGTGACTCTTCTTCATGCTGGGGCTCTAATGTGTCCAGTTCCTTCTGTCTGCGGATTCCTGGACTTAGGAAGGGGTCAGTGTAGTGTTTCCCCCTGGTGTCTGCTGATCTGAGGATGAAGTAGTGCTGCCTCTGGGTCCACTGAATCCCCCACACATGTTGATTCTTGGGACTTGTCTTCCATATCCAGGCCCCTCCTTCCACGCTCAAAGCTTCCATCATCCATGACTTGGGATCATGGAACAGATGGCCTCATCTACTCCTCTCTCCATTCGCTCCACCCTGCCACCAGGAGAGCCCAGGACTGGGAGTCAGGATTCCTAAGGATACGTCCCTGCCCTCCCACCTTCCAGCGAGGTGACCTGAAATGAGGCACTTAACCACTCTGTACAGCGAGTAGTGCTCATTCTGTGTTTTCCTTTTATTATTTTAGGTAAAAAATCCCTTGTTCAAATGAAATCTGAAGTGGAAGCCCAGAATATGAAATAGGGAACAAGGCAAAGTGCTCCAGAGAAGTGGGGATGGTGGTGCCAGGACCTGTTTACTTGTCCTCACTCAGAGGAGCCAGCCCAGGGCGTCCTCACAGAGTGTATTGCAAAGGTCACTGAGCTCTCATGAGCTCCACTTCTGAAATGCTGCTCCTCGCATCTCCATACTAGATGCTTTCCACGGCTCTCTGATGGCCCAAAGATCATGTCTAAACTCATTAATCTCTCATTTAAGGCTCCCCATAGCCTGACTCAAACTGACCTTTCTGACTTTAAATTCTACTGTACCCCCACTGCAACCCTGTGGTCTAATGACTGTCCCTAAATTGTACTTACATTTTCCTGTCTTTGCACTCAACTCCTCTCCCTGATTTATACCCTGTATTACTTTTCTATTGCTGATGTAACAAATTACGACAAACTTATTGGCTTAAAAATACACATTTATTATCTTACAGTTCTGGAGGTCAGAAGTTTGGCAGAGGTCTCAGGGGGCTAAAATGTGAGCGTCGACAAGGGCTACTTTCCCTTTTGGAGGCTCCAGGGGAGAATCTGTTTCCTTGTCTTTCCAGCTCCTAGAGTTGGCCCCCTTCCGCCATCTTTAAAGCCGGCAATGTCGCACCTCTCTGTGTCTTTCTTGAGCAGTCACATTGCCCTCTGACTCTCCTCCTCTGCCTCCCTCTTCTACTTTTAAGGAGCTTTGTGATTACATTGGGCCCACCCAGATAATCCAGGATAATCTCCCCACCTAAAGATCCTTAATTTAATCACATCTGTAGAGACATCCAACGTAATCACTGGTTCCAGAGACTAGGATGACTTTGGGGGTCATTATTCTACCTACTACAAAGCCCAATATCCATTCACACCTGTCATGTGTGTGAGTAGCAGACATTACTGAAGGATGGGGAAGATTGCCGGGGTAAAGGGATGCTTCATTGCAGCCACGCAAACGACTTCAAATTAACTCGCAGACATCATCCTTTTGGCCATTCCACTAGTGAGGGTGGTTCTCTGGCCATTTCACCCCATGTAGCATCCTAGCCTCCTTCCACCCCTCCTCATCCTCCTCTGACTCCTCCCTCCTTGCCCCTCCCCACCACCCCCCATGGGTTGGCACCCAGAACTCCCAATTCTTCTCACTCTCTTATGCAAAACAATTAAACTTTCTCCAGCCCCTGCTTCCAAACTCAGCTCTCATGAAAGTGCGCAGCTGAAAACAATGGCCTTCATTTAATGAGAGCTACCCTACTTAGAATGTGGTGATGGCTGTAAATTCCAATTTGATCCTCCATTGTAGTCACATGATACCATGTTGACTCGCCCACGGACAGGGTGCGACTGCCCATGTCAGTGCCATGTTTGTGTATCTGCTCTTCTTTAGATGAGCATACCTCAGGAATTACTGCTGGCTGGGGCAAAAGAAGAAAAACTTAAGTCGATGCTTTCCCTTCTCGTCATCTAAAAGTAGAGACTGATGCTCACGCAAGTGACGAATCTAAATTAAAATGTGGAATTTTTCAAGATTAGTTCAAAGCTATAAGTCACATCACTCCATGGTAATCAGGTACTCACTGCCACTGTGCTGTTAGAACTTGACATTGGAGACCCTACTTTATTCAATGTCATGCCCTAGCACCCTTGTACAGGATCTGCACATAACAGATCTGTAATACATTTTGATTGATATAATTAATAAATATAGTGTAAAGATCTATTATTTATAAATATTGATATATAAATTTTCCCCTCACAGATGTGGTCCTCATTTTCTAGCTCAGAAAGGAAGTTTCCGCCTCCTTCTAGTCTGGCATATTAGAGAGTGGTCTGTGTTTTTGCCATCAGGTGAGAATTGGTGTTAAGAGAGTCGAGTAATACAATAGACAAAATCCTTCCACAGGGGATGCTGGAATGCAACATTGTCGTAGTGGAAGAAGTGTTTTAAAGCCACACATTAGGATTAACATCTGTGCAAAACAAGCTTTCAAACTGTGAACCAACAGGATTTACAGCAGACTACTAATTTTCATTCTGTTCCTGAGTTGGAGAGATGTTAATTCTCAACAGTGAGTCACTCACAGACAAGAGCCACAAAAAGCAGCAATCTGCAGCACCCCAAGAAACACAAGAGGTTGTCTGAAAATTAATTCTCACTCACGTAATGAAGCATAACATTTACGTTTTGTTTCATATGGTTGGCAAATAGAACCCTTTTCCCACATACAGTTTGTAAGCAAAGTTTAAAGCTTTTCTCCGTGTGGTGGAGACCACCAGGAGAGGCGTTCAGTGGGAACATGAGGGCGTTGTTTGCCTTTTCCAGTAAGATATTTAGTGATCAGGAGGGCCCTGCTCATTGCGGTTAGGAAAGCAGTAACTTTGTGTATAGAGAACGACAAAAGCTTTCACTTCTAAGAGAGGGCAGCTAATTCATCACTATTTGTGTTGACAGAGAAAGGACAAAGCATGGTGAAATCTCCCAACTTCATAAAGTAAATTAGTTTCACACCTTCCTCACTTGTACCAACCCAAACAAACAAAAATGAACCAATTTTGAGCATCACTTTCATTCTTAAAAATTGGCTACTCATTCATTCATTCATTCATCCATTCGGCAAGTACTCATTGTGTGCCTGCAGGCATTGTGTTTGGTGCGATGATAGAGACATGTACTTGGAGATGAGAACACACAGAGGAGTGGTGCTGAATCCAGGCCTGGGGGTGGCAGAGGGAAGACATTACCTTGGGTGGTGGCTATAGAGCTGGGTCTTAAGGGATAAGTAGAGAAAAATTGGGGTGTGGGGGGCAATTCCACACAGCAGGAGAAGGAGCCAGCAGAAGGGGAGAGGTAGAAGTTGCAGAGGAGAGAGAGAGCAAGATGACAGATACAGCTAGATCATTGAGAAGGTGGGGAGAGTTTGGGGTCAAGGACTCAGGACTGTTGATTGACAATGAATGGAAGAAAGTTTCTCAATCCTTTGATTCTAGTAAAGATACCAAAAAGCAGTATAATGAACACAAGTAGTCCTTAAGAAACCAGGGAGGGAACAGAGCAGAAGTGAAGAATAGAAGCACCCCAGGACTTCATGGGCCCCACAAGGAGGCAGTCAGGGATGCTTCCCCTACAGCCAGGAGTGGCCAGGAGGGTTGGAGGACACTCTGAGAGAACCAGGCACCCAACCTGCTAAGAAGGGAAAGGGCTACTATCAAACTCAAGCACGAAATACACGTGTGGTTCAAGAACCACTGGGCCCAATAGTGTCAGCAGCAGCAAAAGCAATCGCCAGTCTTCCTGCCAGGGATACGGAGCTAGTGAAGCTGGCACATTATATGGAGCCTCTGCCTCTGCCGGTCCTATTGTCCCAGGGCCTTAGGTTCCTGCAGCTCCCCTCTGCCTCACCGCTTGGGAATTCCAACAGTAGGCGGACTTCTGCCTCCTTCCACCTCCAGCCCTGGGAATCTCCAACACAGAGACTCCAGCGAAGGTCTGATGGCCTCAATTCTGGTCCTAGCCTCTGAGTTTCATGCCATAGACTCTAAGTCAGAATCTGAAATTTCTCCTGGCTGCCAATTCCATCAGTGACTTCAACATCTACTTCCTGTCCATGACATCTCAGCTCCAAGGTGGAGCTGACTCTCTAGGGGAGAATGTTCCAGCACCAGGATATATCTGACTTTATAGACCAATTCATCCACTGAAACATCCTGTGCTCCCCTGGGGGAGCTATGATGAAACCCTGTGACAACTGTACATCTGAGAGATTCATCTGCCTTGTTGTGTGAAGCTGTGGATTGTTTGTTTTCAATCTGTGGGGTGTCTGGGAGTGGAGTTGCTCACAGGGCATGTGTATATTAAGCTTTGGTAGGTTCATACTGTTCAGAGAGTTTTCTAAAGTGATTCACCAATTTTACACTCTTAAGAGCAATATATGAGAGCTTCTGTACCCTTAACTAACACTGAGGATTGGGAGACCTAAATTTTTGCTGATCTGGTGATCACGTCCTTTTCAGTGTGGTTTTAATTTTCGTTTCCCACATAAATTGATCCCTTTTCATATGCCTCTTGGCCATCAGGATTTCCTTTTCTGTGAAGTGACAATTCAAGTTTTTTGCCCACTTTTCTGATTAATTTGAATGAATTCTGTATGTACTTTAGATACTGGTCCTTTGTTTGTTTTATATGTTGCAAATACTTTCTCCCATTCTGTGGTGTGTCTTTTTGCTCTTTACGGTTCCTTTAATGAGCAGAATTTCTTGATTTAACGTAGTCTGCTTGAGTGTTCCACAAACTAGCTGTGGCAGACACTTTTTTTTTGGTTTTGGTTTTTTGATTTTTAATTTCCAATCAGTCCTAGACTGATATTTCTGTGAAATACAATAAAAATCAACTAATATAAAAATTAAATAGAAAACAAAGACATTAAAATATTTATAAGGGGAATAAGTATTCATTTAAAAGAAGAAGAAAGAGAATTAAGGGATTTAAATGTTCCAAAACCAAGTGAGTGGTTTCAAGCTCCCTCAAAATTACCTTTGTCTACACACAAACCCTGAGACCCATGGGCACATGCCTCCCCAGCCTGGTGGCCACAGAGGTATGGCCGGATCACTGTCAGTCAGGGGTAGAGCCAGTCAGTTAAGGCTCATGCCACTTCTGCCCTGGTTTAGCCCTTCTGCTGTGCTCTCCACATCAACAACAACTCAGTCTTTACCTCAGTAATCAGTAGGTTGGACCTTGCCATGTAGCATCACTCAAGCCGCCTCACCCAGGCTCCCCTTTATCGGGGCTGAAAGAAATTGTCCAACCTTGGATCCCATGGCAGTTCTCAGCAGATTTTGCCTGTGTGACCATCCCAGTCTTAAGCAGGATAGTGATTGTAAACATACATCCTCCTGAGAGAAAGGAAGAGCAAGGAGGTCCTGCTGCCTCAGAGGAGCCCACCTTTACAGCTCTCTCCTCTTCCGTGATGGGCTCCTGCTGAGGAAGTGTACTTCCTAGGCAGCTGTAAAGAGAAAATGGGAATGTAGGGGCAATTACTGTCCAAATTAAGCCAGTCCTCCCTACTCCCAACACTCTCCAAACATGATTTAAGCACTGGCTTGGAGGACTATAATGTACACAGTCATTTCCCATAACCATAGCAAATAACTACGATGAGGTCAACATCGTTGGGGTTGTAAACTAAAATTCCAGAGTGAGCATGAAGTTATATCTTGATAGCTCAGGCAAAGAAGCTAAGGCTCAAGAGGTTTAAATAGTGTCATTCATTCAATAGTAAGTTTTTATAACTTTTTATTGTCAAATAAAACAAAAAGACAGAAAACCACACAAAACAAATATATAGCTTAGTGAAGTATTATCAGCCCCACACCCTTGTAATCACCACCCCGGTGAAGAACTAGAACGTTGCCAGCACTCCAGGGTTCCTTCCACGTGCTCTGACTTAAGCAAAGTCACAACCTTCTACATTTCTCCAAAAGAAACCATGCTCTTGACTTTGTCCTAATAACTTCCTTATGCTTCTTTATGGTTTTTCACCCAGGTGCATGTCCTTAGACACTATGATTTAGTCTTACCCATTTAGAAAAAGTTCAGTGTATATCTTTTAATCTATAAGTCTCTTTCCCATCCCCCTTTTTTTAAATTGAGCTATAATTGATATTATACTAGTTTCAGGTGTACAATGTAAGGATTCAACATTGTATATACTGCAAAATGATCACCACAATAAGTCGAGTTAACGTCTGTCACTATACACAGTTCCAAAAAGTTTTTTTGCCTCGTAATGAGAACTTTCAAGATCCATTCTCCAGCTACTTTCAAATATGCAATACAGTATTGTTAACTATAGTCATCATGCTGTACCTTTCATCCCCATGACTTGTTTATTTTATAACTGGAAATGTGTACATTTTGACCCCTTTACCCATTTTACCCACCTCCTCAGCCTCTATCTCAGGCAACCACCAACCTGTCCTCTACATCCATGAGCTCAGTTTTTTGCTGTTGTTGTTTTTGAGCTTTTGTTTTTTGTCTTTTAGATTCCACATGTAAAAGAGATCATACAGTATTTGTCTTTCTCTAACTTATTTCACTTAGCATAACACCCTCAAGGTCCGTCCATGTTGTTGCAAATGGCAAGATTTCATTCTTTTTATGGCTGAATAATATTCTATTGTACGTGTACACCACAGCTTCTTTATCCATTCATCCATCAATGGACACTTTGGTCGTTTCCCTGTCTTGGCTGTTGTGAATAATGCTGCGGTGAACAGGAGGGTGCAGATGCCTTTTCCAGTTAGTGTTTTCATTTTTTTCAGATAGATGCCCGGAAGTGGAATTGCTGGATCATATTGTAGTTCTATTCTTAACTTTTTGAGGAACTTCTATTCTTTTTCTTACACTTCTGTTTAAGAACCCTGGACATTTGACTCATAGCGGTGGTTCTCAAACATCAGCCTGCATCAGAATCACCTGGAGAACTCATTAAAACACAGATTACTGAACCTCATTTCTAAAGTTTCTTATTCAGTAGGTCAGGCTGGGGCCTGCGAATTTGCATTTCTGGCAAGTTCCCAAGTGATGTCTGTGTGGGTGGTCAAGGACCACACTTTGAGATACACTGACCTGTGGAATTTTCCACAGTTATGATTTTGCCGAGTGCATCCTTACGGTGCAGTCAATAAGTTCCACTGTCCTCTGTGTTTCTTGCAGATTGGGTGCGGATTCAGAGGCTTGACCAGACAGGTGCTGTTCCTTTGGCAAGAATGTAAATTGTGTGTTCTTCCACTGGGAGGCACGTACTGTCTGGATGACTCTTTTTTATGATGTTATCAGTCATTTATGTTCATTTCCCAGGTCCATTCATTCACTGGTGGTTGAAAATCAGTGATATTCAAATGATACACTTTAGTTTTCGTGTATCAGCTGGAATAATATTATAAAGAGATGCTTTCCTTCTCTACCACTTGGTTAAACATGGTAAAATTCATATAGGAAAGGTAGAATAAATGTTTGATTCATTCCCTTTAATTACCAGTTTTCAAGATGGTAATAAATTGCTTCCCTGTTATAGTCAAAGATGACCAATTATTTTTATGCTTAAAAAATATCACTATGAATTGACCAATTTAAATATATTTTGTGTGTTGCAATCCATGGTAGTTATTATCATTACTAAAGTTCAAATTACCCCATCTTGGGCCAGCAGGAACCTCTTCAAGTCGGCTCCAAGTCTCTTTGACTTGACCCTGCCGTCTTTGACAGCCTCCTTACTATGTGGAATGACAGGACGTTCCAGGCTCATTTTGTAGATTTCTTGCCCAGAACCTGAAATCAGCTAGTTCTGCAAGAACAAGAATTCCTGGTTCCTTGAAATGGCATTTCAAGACCACAATCTGGGTACTAGGTGTATTCATAGGTACCTGTGTTGGTCATTGTTTCTAGAGCTTTTCAGTAGATATAGATATAGATACACACACACATATTTGTTTTTCAAATACTTCATGTGTTCATGCAGACATTTTCCATTTAAATGCAGACTACAAATTTCAAGATTCCTTTCTTATAAGAATTCTGGTTCTCAAAACCACAGTGAATGATAGGATTCAAATATTTCATAATGATTCACTTGGTTTATCCACATACAGTCTCAGAATAATAATACTAACACCACCAATAATGACTACCGAAAACCATTTAAAAAGTTTTTGCAAAAGTTATCTCCATTCTCCTTCCTTTTTTTTTTTTTTTAATATAGTTGCTTTATATCTACATTGTCAGAGCATACAACCATGACATGATGCTCTCTCCTTCTTGGCCCTCCTTTAGTCTTCATTCTACAAGCAACTACATCTTCGGTGCTCACCACTGTCCATGTGTTGCTGTCTCTTGAGTCATTTTGGCTGTCTGATGCATGTTCTCTAGGTAATTCCTCAGGAAGCCCTCAGGGGAACAATATCCTCTGGGTTCTTGTACGTTGATAACTAGTTGTGCCTTTTATACTTGGAAGTCATTTTGCTAAATGTAAAGTTCTTTATTTTTCTTTTTTTTTTTTTAGTGAAAAAGATTGGCCCTGAGCTAACATCTGCTGCCAATCCTCCTCTTTTTGCTGAGGAAGATTGGCCCTGAGCTAACATCTGTGCCCCACCTCTTCTACTTTATATGTGGGACACCTGCCACAGCATGGCTTGATAAGCAGGGCTAGGTCCATGCTCAGGATCCAAACCAGCAAACCCCAGGCCGCCAAAGCAGAGCACACAAACTTAACTGCTACACCACTGGGATGGCCCCTCAAATCATTTCTTTATTTAAAGAATTTTTTTCTTGAATGATGAAATCCAGCCATTTGTGACAACATGGATGGATCTTGAGGTATTATGCAAAGTGAAATAAGTCAGAGGGAGAAAGTCAAATACTGTATGATCTCACTGATAAGTAGAAAATAAAAACAACGATAAACAAACACATAGCACTGGAGATTGGATTGGTGGTTACCATAGGGGAAGGGGGGAGAGGGGAGGGCAAAAGGGGTGATTAAGCTCACATGTGAGGTGATGGACTATAATTAGTTTTCGGGTGGTGAACATGATGTAATCTACACAGACTTCGAAATATATTATGATGTACACCTGAAAGTTATATAATGTCATAATCCAACGTTACTGGAATTTAAAAAAAGAATTTTTTTCTTGACTTGTAGTCACTAGTATCTCTTCTCTTCTTTGCAATGGTTTTTTCTTCAGTGGCTCCTACTATCTGTACAGATCTTTTTTGCCCGTTTTCAGTATCTATAGCTTCTCTCCTTCATATCTCTCTTTGATTGTTAATATTTTTCACCTTCAGCTTCTTTGAAGACATTATTCATTGCGTTTATTTGCTTCTGTGTTTTTTCTAGTTGAGACTTCATATCTGAAACAATTTTTTCTTTTATTCCTCATGTTGAGTTCTGTCACCTCATTTCCGTGTTTTACTAATTCTAGTTTATGTTGTTCTCTCATGTCTTGTATTATTTTCTTAACGTGTTTTAGCTTGTCTTGAAGTAACAGATTACAGTGTGAATTTATTTTAAAGGCACTACCTTTCCGGTGTGCTTTGTTGACTGCAGGGTCTAACTCTGTTCCTTATTCTCTTTGTACTTACAATAGCTTTGTATGGGGTTTCATCTTGATTCCTTTCTGTGGCTCATTTTTATTTAAAATTAATTTGAGATAGCTTTTCTAATATCACAGAGATCCCTCTTCTGGTTGTTTCTTTCTTCATGTAGAGTTTAGAAAATATGATTGTTTGTGTTCTGAGTTCTCCTGGCTCTGCCCCCTCCACCACTTTTATCTGTGCCTCTTTCCTTCATCTCACTGTGCCTGTCCTGCCCTATTTTGATTCCACTCCCGAAAGTTTCTGCTCAGTATAAGTGCCTTTCCTTTTACTCCGAGTAATCTAGGAAACCATTGAGGAGTTTTGAGTGAAGAAGTGGCACAATCTACCTTCCGTTTTGAAAGGATCACCCTGGCTGGTCTGTTGAACAAAGCCTGTGGAGAAGAGTCCTGAGGTAGACCAGGAGATGGGTTAGGAAACAACTGCGATACCAGAATCCACAAATGTTATCCATGAGGAGACTGAGACACAGATGCTTATGCAAACTTCTCTGGTAAGCGGTGGACATGACATTCAAACTGAGGCATTTTGACTTCAGAATCGGTAGTAAACATCTGCCATTTCAATAAATGCAGTTTTTACATCAACTGAAACTTTCATATGTGTCCGTTAACTTTTCCTTAAAGCCAGGAGTAATATGATTATTGTTAAGACGTAGGTATGAGTTTTGTATCTTGTTTTCATTCCAAAAGAGAAAAAATAAATAACTTTAGGGATTTTCAGGGCCGTAGATGTACATTCCATTTATCCTAGAGTCAGTTTGCTCTCAAAAACATATAAATAAACCTTGTGATGTTAATTTTATATGTCAGCTTGCAATGGTGTTTGGATGAGATTAACATTTAAATTGGTGAACTTTGGGTAAGCAGGTTGCCCTTCATGGTGTGGTGGGCCTCATCCAATCAGTTGAAGGCTTGAATAGAACAAAAAGATCAGTCACCAAGAGCAAGAGGGAATTCTGCAGGCTGCCAGACTTTGCATTGGAACTACACATAAGCTTCCCTGGGTCTCTGCCCCCAGCCCACCTCAGATTTTGGGCTCGTCAGCCTCCATAGTTGCATGAGCTAATTCTTTATAATAAATCTCCTTTATGTTTATACATATCCTATTTGTTCCGTTTCTTTGGAGAACCCTGAGTAAGATAAACCCGCAAACAAAAACCAAGTAGTATGAGCCACTTTAAAAATATTGAGCTGTGAATTCTACTTTATATCAATAAAACTGTGAGATATAGGACATATGGATCTATTTTTCATTTTGATAGAGAAGAAAAACGACAAATTCTTTCAAAATACTCCCGAGTCTCAAAGGAGGGGAGACTCAGTGTGCTTGCAGAATGATCTCACGGAAGTATGACTTGAAATGCCATTGCAAGGGTAACACGCAAGTTTTGTTCGAGCAGTGTATCAGTTAGAGATTGTGTTCGGCTGTCAGTAATTGAAACCTCTAAAAACAGCAGCTTAAACAAAGTGTATGTTTGTTTTTCTCACAGAAATAAAGTCTAGAGGTAGGGAAGCTAGGCCAGTACAAAGATCTATAAGGCCACCGGGCACCCCAGCTCCTCCAGGCTCAGTGTCCTTCCACCCTCAGTATGTGGCTTTCATCTTCTCCTGGAAGATGACATTGGTCTCCACATACCAGAGAAGGGGTAGGGTGAAGGGCAAAAACAGCCCGAACCCACTCCTTTTTAAGAGCTTTCCAGAAGCCTTGCCTAGCAACTCTGCTTACAACCCTAGACTAAGACTAAAACCGAGTCCTTTCACTACCCTTAGCTACAAGGGAGGTGCGGCTAGGTACAACATCACTTTGAACAGAACGGGAATCTCTTAATAATGAAGAGGGGGGAAGAGATCCTAGGTAGGCAGCTAGCAGTATCGGCTATTCATAATTACGCTCTGGAACTACAAGGTAGTTTCTGGACTTGAATTGCTTGGGTGTCCCTGTGCCCTGTGAGGACAGGGAGGGAAATTAGCAAAGAAAAAAGTTCTGCTTTTGTCAATTCCCCGGTTACCTTTGGACACATCAGTCCTGAGAGGACTCTTTAGGGAACTGGAATGTCACTCTAGGCTTCAGAGAATCAGTGTTCTGTGCCCTGCTTCAGGGTGCCCCACAAGGAGACGGCTGGGAGTAAAATGATGGAGGGTGGGGCAGCACACACGTGGGGTTCAGCTTGGGGCAATGGGTGTATTCTGGGTGATCTTTGAACTCTAAGCTTCTTTCCGTCTTTATTTTAATGGTAATCTAAGAAGAAGTTATTTTGTATATTTTATTGATAAAACTTCTCCTATGGTAATATGGAATTGAAGGACATTTTAATAGAATCAGGCATTGCTTAAGCAAGTATTTCTCAGCCTGGAGTCTGCACACACATTCTTCAGGGCTGTAAGGACTGTTTCCTTTAAGAGTCTGTACAGTACTGAAGTTGGAGCAACCTGCTCCAGTGGCTTTGAGCAAGGACCTTTGAAGAGGGACCTACCTGGCATTGCTGTTGTGCATTAGCAGCTTACTGCACGGTCTCCTTGGAGCGATGCTGAGACACTCGGCCCTGGTGCTAAGGGTCAGGGACTTGACAAAATGCTGACAGTCAACAGGCACCTTAAGAGAGCTGCTGAAGGGAACAAGGCCAGTACCAGGCATTTGGGAAGCTGCTGCTGTTAGCAGGGAGCTGATGGGACATCTTCTGCTCCCTGTGTCCACTGTTGTTGAAGGGAGCAGCCAGGAGGCACAGACCTGAGCTAACCAGCCCAGAGTGCAGCCGGTGGCGTCAGGCCAGGTGGGACGGGGACCCACAGTGAGGTTACTGGAAGCCTGGACCACACTCTGCCTTATTTATTGATGAATTTCCAATGTCTAGGCTACTGCTTTGGCACACATCAGTGGCTTAATATTTTTGAGAATGAAAACAAACAGAATGAACAGATAAATGAATTGTGACCAGACGGAAGTGATTACTATTTGGATTTTCACAATCATTTACCATCCCCTTTCCTGAGTATTTGGTTTCTGCCTGCTTAACTTCTCTTCCTCTCTTTCCACCTTCTGAGGAGATTTCTGTGTTTGACAAACTTGTATCTTTGGGCTTTTGTAATGGAAAATAGGGAGAGAGATTGGGAACAGGGGGCCGGGGGTTGGCTTACTGGTGCTCCGTCTAAAGTACAGCCTCCTCTGCTCCAGTGGGTCCTCCCTCTCAGAACCCTCTGGGATGCTCACTACTGCAGAGTTCTGTGGCCGAACCCAGATGACTCTGGGAGTCGTCCTCCAGTCCTCAAATGTGTATCCACATAGTAGGAAAGAGGAACCACTGGTTTAAGAGCTGAAACCATCTAAATAATATAGTGCTGGCAGTAGAGGAGATTTGAGGGTTGGTTCAAGGGGAGAGCCACTAGAGCTGTGGCAGGGGGTACGGGAAGTGGCTACGAGAGGCGGGATTCTAACAAGTGTCAACTCATGTTAGGATCCCATTTAATGTTCCTTGAGAGATCCCCTCCCCCCTAAAAAAAAGAAACCCTTGATAGAATGCCCCTTGGCTGTGCTTCTTGAATGCAAGTCTGCAATGACAGTTAACCATATTAAACTCTGAGTTTATAAGGACTATAGAGTAAACAAATGAAGGAATAGAAGGAATGAATGAGTGAATGATAATGTCTCCCATCCTGGTGTGAGTCCTCCTTGACATAAGGAGAAAAATAGTGATTGGCAGATTCCTCTTGTGGAGAGAGGATCATTTTCTACCAGGTCACTGAGCTCAGGGGGATCCTGAAGCCCTAGAAACTCTGGGAGAGGTTCAAGCCAGGTGCAGCGATCTTGAATTACAACCTGGCCCTTTTTGCTAATAAAGGCGGTGCCTGGGGAAGGAGATACCTCATGAAGCCAAACTGTGAAAGGAAAGCTGGAACAATAGACGAGCTATTGTGAAAACAATGCAACAGGACATAAAATTTGTTTTCAATTCTGTCTTGAAAATTCCCTGCCTTCAGGGGACTTCCTGATTAATATTAATTATTAATATCTCCTTCGACCTTCCTTCTTCCACCCCTCCCAAATCTCGGTATAGTAACAATAAAAAAAACAAATAGTCTTTTGGATGAGCACTTAGCAAAATCGCAAAAGCAGAGAGCCATGTCATGTCTTGGTGATGGAAAGGAAAGAGGAGAGGACAATCGAGCGTGGGTTTAGGGAGGAGGTTGCGATCAAATCCTGATCCTTGTTTGTCAGGGGAAGGATATGGCATGAAGAAGACGGGCATGTTCTGGCTCCTAAAATTAAGAGTTGGGAAACGTAAGTACAGAGGGAGGGGTTTGTATATTGCTGTTGAACAATCAAGGGTGGACTGAAGTCAACATGTTCGCGTCCGTGGTCACACAGCATCTGGCCCACTCTTCCTATGTTTGGAGAATTTCCCATTGTAGTTCCCTCTTTCTCAAGTTACTGGGTTTTTTTGCAGGGAGAGATTTACCTTGAGCTAACATCTGTTGCCAATCTTCCTCTTTTTTTTTTCTCCCCAAAGCCCCAGTGTATGCTTGTATATCCTAGTTGTAGGTCCTTCTAAGTCTTCTGTGTGAGCCACCACTGCAGCGTGGCAACGGGCAGATGGGTGGTGTGGTTCTGTGACTGGGGCCGCCGAAGCAGTGAGGGTGCTGACCTTCAACCACTAGGCCACCAAGGCTGGCTCTCAAGTTACTCTTAAAGCCTTCCTTGCAGCTAAAATTTAGGCGTGTGATAGTGACTTAGTCCCATTATGCAAACCTCTTGTCTAGAAGTGAGGAAAATGAAGTTCATGTACAGTGAAGAATGGAGCTATTGGTGAGGGTGGTGTTGGAAACATCCCACATTTCAAGGGCAGCCATGGCAGAGTTCCTGGCATCTTGTCTCCATCCCTGTGTGACCTCTGGTGTCTTCACTGTAGGAGCTCCTGTAGTATGGTTTGAGTCTTGTTCCTGACTGCGTCGACTCTAATACTGACCCTCTGAGCTACCTATCCTTTTTTAAAGGATATTTCTGCTTAAGCTAGCCAGAGCTCATTCTGTTGCTTTTACTAAGAACCCCATCTAATTAGAGGTAAATAAATATACAGAGATTATATATATGTCTACAAATACACATATAACCATCTTTATAGCTACATAGATTAAAAAAAGAAAAAAAACCTTGAGGTTACAAGCATGATTAACTTCTCTGAAATATGTTCCTCTCGGTTTTCAATTTTTCATTCTTTTGAGAGGAGAAATAACTTCTTGTTCTTAAGATAGTTGACTTTTAAAACTATCAAGAAAACTTGAATGACGTTTGGATAAAAAGGAGAAGCATGGGACTTTATAGGTTAAACTAAAAAGTTCGTATATTTTTTTCAGTTTAGGCTGATTCTAGCAAGATCCAGAAGGGGCAGGGCCTGGCAGGGGTTTAGACCTCCTACCCCCACCCAATATCTCAGCCATGGTCCATCCATCAGGTTGGGGTCAGGGATGCAGGGCCTGCTCCACACGTTCTTGGCTAGACCTTTGAGACAGTGGGGCCGGAATCGGGGCAAGTGAGCAGTGAGATGGTTAAAACCACCTTCTAAAGCTAGACACTTTTCATTGATAAAGTGTCATCTTGACCTAGGTTGTCCTGAGTTCTACAAGCCCTGCATGGAAAAAAGAGAAAGAAGGAAAGACACCTAGTTATTACCAAGGCACCATTGACCAGGAGGAAGGCCAGAGAGGGTCCATTTGTGGCTTTCCACCTTACTTACCCACAAGGCTCAGCCAAGCCCATGTGGGCACGGGCAGTCTAGACAACACAACCAAACGTGCCTGCTCCCTTCCTTGAACTTGTCCAGCATTTACCACTGTGCTAGGGGTGAACACTTATCTTCCACTGCTCATGTGCCCGTAGAGAGAAAGGAATTTCTACTCCAACATCCAGAAGAAAAGAACACAATCAACTTCATTCTGCCCCTTCACTTCCTCCTCCTCAGGGAAGGAGGAGACCTCATTCACCTAATCCATGAATTTGGTGCTAGGACTGAGCATACCTAACTTAATCTCTTTCTTGAGCTGCCAACATCCAAAGGTGTGTGTCGGTCAGATCTCCCATATGATATAAACTACAGACAGGCTTGTCCTGTGCAGAAGCCCAAGGTTGCATATCTATGCCAGTGACTTGGTGGATAAGTTTTTTAGAAAATGAAGGATTTGGGCAAGTCTGTTTTGCCACAAATCTAAAGCCCTTTTTGTGCCTCCTGTTTCTTAGTTCTTAATTCAATTGAACTTTGGCAGGACCTAATGCAATGACAGATGAAGGGAAGGGAGGGACCATAATTATACCACCCTCAGCAATGGATCAACTTGGCTGACTTATCTCTTAGCCCATGCTGTTCAAATGGACTCATATGAAAGAGACCAGGTGGCACACTGGGGCATGCCAGAGTTTGTGGAAGATAGGAGTATCTGATTACTTCCATATGGATGATGAGAAAGGAGTCTAGTGTTAACCTTCAGGTGGCCAGAATTTCTAATTCCAGCCATAGAACTTGCCTTCCTGTGTGTCACCAACCCTACAGCAGAATGAGCGGACTCCCAGCCAACTACACTGAGAAGATCTAGAAACCGCAGCTGATGAAGACACAACCAGCTAAGGCCATACTTATCCTTAGGTGGGATATAAATGTGGATATTGGTTCTGCATCAGTTTGCAAAGATTTTGAAAGACAGGGAAAGATGTCCATAGTGCGTATGTTGGAAAACCAGGATGCTAGGACTTTTCTGGCCTCAAGGTAGATTCAGCAGAAAGAAGAAAGGCAGAAAATATAATCCCTCTCCAATTAAGCCTAGAAACATTAAAAGAGGGATTTCCAGTTCTGAATTTAAACTCTGTAAGATCACTTTCATTAGAAGTTTGTATTTACGTGTCAAAATTGTGAGGAAGATGAAGCTGGAGACAGATTTGCTGCTTTTTCAGGGAAGGAACAGCCAACTGCCAACAGTGTAAGAAAGCCATAAAGATGGGCATTGGGCTAATGGGAAAAATGGAAAACAAGTAATCAATTGCAATTTAGTCATTGCATTGAAAGCTACGATTAGATCATAGTGTTTATTACCAGCACTCTGTACAGGGTTACCTAAGAACTACCCAGTTTGACCTGCAATGAAGCCCTGGGACCTTGTGGCAAGGTATGGAATTTTGGGGTGAGAGGGAGACCCTGAGTCAGCATCTCCTCTACCCTCTATCAGGCAGTCTGTGGGTTCTCTGGGACAGCCTGGGACACGGTTCCCCAGTTACTTACAAACACCATGGAGAGATGTTTTATGGTTCTTAGTGGAAGAAGCTGTTTCTTTCTTCATTTATACTTTTTCCTATGTAAGTTTGCATAAACATAGTTTTTATCTCAAAAATGAAGTTTGGGGGCTGGCCTGGTGGCATAGTGGTTAATTTCACGAGCTCTGCTTCAGCTGCCTGGGGTTGCCAGTTTGGATCCCAGGCACAGACCTACACACTGCTTATCAAGCCATGATGTAGCAGGCATCCCACATATAAAGTAGAGGAAGATGGGCATGGATGTTAACTCAGGGCCAATCTTTCAGAGCAAAAGAAGTGGATTGGTGGTAGATGTTAGCTCAGGGCTAATCTTCCTCAAAAAAAAAAAAAGAAAAAGAAATTTGAATAAAATGTGTCTGTAAAAGAGAGGTAATCCTTATACAACAGCTTAACTATTTGAGAAAGGGTATTTCTTCTTGTTTTTCTTTTACGTATTGGATTGTCAAAGTCACCAATCCCCAGGAGAAAGCTCACTTGAATACCACTTTGTTTAAATTTCATTTAGAAAAAGCTTTGACTCCTTAACTATTCAAAAAATAATAACATTATGCCATAGCAAGAAAAAAACCCAGTAATTTCTATAAGGAGACCTTTCTTTTTAACCAGTGACCTGATTCAACTGGCTATAAGCCCCATAATTATCACTAATTAATAGAAATTTAGCAAAGAAAGTTTCAACTTATCATATTGGTGGAGAAAATGAATGATATGTAAGGAAAAAAGTAACAACTAATTTCTTTATTTTCAGTGAGCTGGAAATTCTGGGAATGTGTGAGAAAGTGACAGAAGGTGAATATGTGACCTTTTGGTCCCTTAACTGTTCGATTACGATTAGTACTTTTTCTCTGGGTCTTTAACTTGGGTTAAGAACTACAAGTTCAAAGACATGTTTGTTTTGATGAAGGAGCTTCTAATGAGTCCGAAGCCTGATCCAGTCTGAGTGTGTGCTGGTTTAGAAAGTGCCTGGCTAGTGGCACTGCTGTCAGCTGTGGCAGCAGAATCCCTTTATGTTTGTTGCTCACCGGATTTGCGTTAGAATGATACTTTTAAAATTCACTAGGCCAGTAATAATGCAGCGGCATTTAACCTGACAGTCAGATGACACAGTGCATGCTCATCGCCGTGCTCCGTTGGCACAGTCACACACTGATAAAGGGCCTTTCCATTCTATTCTCTGCCTGGTCAGCTGAAAGCCACTGTTAATCCTTTTTTCTTAGTCACATGTCTCCTAACTACACATTCCTTAGCCCATAATAACTAATGTTTCTGGGCACAGCCCTGGTTTAATGGTTTTTCAAATTCATACCCATAGACTGGTCAAGCCACATTAGGAAACAAGGCCCAACACATAGTGAAGAAGGACCAAACAGCTTCACTGTTAGTTGTGACTAGGTTCCTAGCACGTGCCTGGTGCATAGATCCTCACAAGCATTTACTGACGGCATGGATGGATAAATAAATGAGACAACCAGCGTGACATGACTTCCAAATGTATAGCAGGATGGGATGACTCAGAACTAAAAGCACAAAATTTACTTTTACTAGCTTCTATTTTGTCTTTCAAAAAAAGGCTTTCCCTGGGCTGGCCTGGTGGTCTAGTGGTTAAGTTCATGCCCTTGCTTAGGTGGCCTGGGTTCTGCAGGTTCAGATTCCAGGCCAGGACCTATGGGCATTGCTCACCAAGCCATGCTGTGGTGGCATCCCACATACAAAATAGAGGAAGATTAGCACAGATATCAGCTCAGCAACAATCTTCCTCAAGCAAAAAGAGGAATATTAGCAACAGATGTTCTCTCAGGGCCAATTTTCCTCATCAAAAGAAAAAGGGGGGCTTTCCTGAAAACTTGAACCTCTACCTAAAACTTGAAGTGTAGCAATTAGAAGTGAGACCTCTCCAGAGACTGAGACACTAGTGGTAGCCATTGTTGTGACCTAGTACAGGCATGCTGACACAGGCACTGGCAGACACCATTGAAGCTCTTCCCCTGGCCTGTTATCCCAAGAGTCTTCCACACCCATTAGAGCACAGATTTAATCCAGTTCACCCAGGCAGGCAGCCCATCCTAGGGACCAGCCCCACCCAAAAGGAAGCCCTCAGGCTATTTGTCTGCCTGCATAAACTGGGTGCTTTGATCCTCTATAAGCAGGTGAATGTGTCTGCCTCTGTGGGACAGGGCCTGTGTGAGGACCAGGTGAACTGTGGGGGGCACTGGTGGAGATATGGGGGCCTCTGCAGTGGGGCGATGGGGTATACTCCAGGGGGTTGGGAAGTGTACACGGACCAGGGCTGTGTTGATGGTGTGTGTGGACCTGTGGGGGGTGGGGCTTATCAATGGCAGAAGACCTGTGCTTCACAAAAAGCCACAAGGAGTATCAGCCCCACCTATCAAAGCCTGAAACAATTGGGTGCTCCCATGCCTGGGGCCAGCCCCACTCAGCTGCAATCCTAAAACAGCTGACAATAGCCTTGCAGGCCTGAGGCCTACAGTGACTGTAAGCCCTCGAGCCTAGTAACCAGCTACACTGGGTACCTACTCAATTATCAGGAAAACTGCAACAAGAGTGTGCTGTTAGACCTTGTAGCCAATGGTGCTGGGGCTCCCCAAACCCAATTTACAAACAGCTGGCCAAGGAGGGAAATACTAGACTCCCTGGGTACCTGCAGTAAGAGCAACTCTGCCATAGCAGAGGGACACAAGTAACCCACACAGGGGTCACTCCTGGATCCTTTGGACTGGTGACGAAAGAGAAACACTGCTGGGCCTCAAAAGGCATCTCTTACATAAGGCCACTTCTCCAAGATCAGAAGACATAGCTGACTTACCTAATACATAGATATAAACACAGAGAAAGAGGTATAATGAGGAGACAAAGGAATATATTCCAAGCAAGGGAACAGGACAAAACCCCAGAAAAAGAACTAAATGAAACAGAAATAAGCAATCTACCTGACAAAGAGTGCAAACAAAAATTCATAAGGATGCTCACTGATCTTGGGAGAAGACCAGATGAAAAGAGTGAGAGCATCAACAAAGAATTAGAAAATATAAAAGAGAACCAATAAGAAATGAAGAATACAATACTAGAAATGAAAAATTCACTAGAGGGACTCCATAGCAGAGTTGATGGTATAGAAGAATGGATCAGCGAGCTGGATGAAAGACTAGAGGAAACCACCCAAATGGAACAGATAAAAGAAAAAAGAATTAGACAGAATGAGAACAGTATAAGGGGACTCTGGGACAATATCAAACCCACTAACATTTGTATTATAGGTGTCCCAGAAGGAGAAGAGAGAGACAAAGGGGTAGAGAATGTATTTGAAGAAATAATAGCTGAAAACATTCATAACCCAAGGAAGGAAACAGACATCCAAGCACAGGAAGCACAGACAGCAGCAAACAAGATAAACCCAAAAAGGCCCACACCAAGACACATTATAATTAAAATGTCCAAAATTAAAGATGAAGTGCAGCAATTGGTGAATGCTTTTGGCCACATTTCTCTTGATCTGAGCTTATTATGTTTTACTGGTTCTACTGGAATAGATTTTATGTGTTTTGGGAAAATATTGAAGGGGAAATCTCTTTTGTAACTGTGAGCTCACATTGGAGAGTTCATCTGTTCTTTTGGGGGCTGAGTAGAGGGCAGACACTCAACATGATCCTCATTCTGGTTGTTCTGAAATATAGCCAAGGCTGTCTTAATTAATTATGGGAATTTGAAAAGGTTAAGTAACTCAGCTGTGTATTTTTTCCATTCATGCATTGTTGGAATGGAAGAAAAAATAATTGAAATACTTAAGGACATAGTCTCCCATCATTTCCTTTCCTCAATTAGTCAGCTACTCTTTCTCTAATCATAGCCTCTGAGAAGGAATGTGATAGGGGAAAGTAGGGGAAATGGCACCTTTTTCCAGCACTTGAGTTTTAAAAGGGCACAGAAAATTATGTGAGGGAATAAGCTGAGTAAGAGCAAGGGCTTCCCAGGCTGCGGGAGAAGGCAGTGTCAAGGGGAAAGGATAGATACCATGGGAAATTGTTTTTGTGGGTCTTCAAGAAAGGAGGCCCTCCACCAGCTGCCGAGGCTCAGCCTGGATTGGAGAGCAGTGGAGGGAGATGAAGCCGAGCAAAATTCTAAGTTTGTCATGTTCAAAAGAAGAGATCAGTGTCTTATCTCCCAGGGAGAGCCTCAGAAAGTAGGAAAACCCCAGTGAAGAAACGGTCTTGGAGGGTCTCAGAGATGGCCCCCTGTGGTGGGAGCATCAATATGGGTCCCAAGGGACTGAGATTGAGCCAGAAGTAAGCTGGAGACCCATCCAACCCAAAGATGGAAAAAAGAGAACACAAGGGTGAGTGGGTCATACGGGATGATGGATGTCTCAGCAGATGGTAAGTGTGAACAGAAGACATTGAGGATCAGATAGACTCCCTGCCATGCCCCCAACTCCAACGCTTGGTTCTATAGATGCTTCTGCAATTTTGATACAATTACAGGTAACAGTTTGGGAGGATCTTAGAATTGACAGATTATTTCTACCACCCTAGTAGAAAGTGGGATTAAAAAGATTATGTTCACTCGTAGAAAAATAAAGATCTGTTTCTTATACACTTGCATTTGTAAGCTAAGATTTAGACCCACTACATTTAAGAAAATAAAAACTGGTTAACATTTATTAAACTCCATCATGTAGTGTGCCCAGTATCATTTTAAGTGCTTTATATATATCAATTCATTTGGAAAAGAGCTTCTATGTTAAAAGCTTTGATTTGACTTTTACAGTGTCCTTATATAAGAACATTAGAATTACTATAGTGTATTTCTAACAAGAATAATTTCTGTTTTATTACTCAGAGACTATTCATTTTTAGAAAAACATTTTATTATGGATAATTTCTAATATATACAAAAGGAGAGAGGATAGTATAAAGCATCCCCATGCACTAATCTCCCAACTCTAATAATTATTAACCATGGACAATTGATCACGTTTCGTATTTTGAACCAAATCCTAGACATCATATCATTTTATCTATACATATTCAGTACGTATCCCTTAAACATAAGGCTCCATTTCATCAAATATCCAGTGTTCAAATATCCCCAATTGTCCCATAGATTGTTTTAACATTTGTTTAAGTCAAGATCAAAAAAAGTTCACACATTATATTTGGTTGCTATGCCGCTTACTTCTTTTTATTCTATAGATTTCTCTTTCTTCTTCTTATTTTTTTTTCTTGTATTTTATGTATTGGAAAATCCATGTTATCTGTCCTGTAGATTTTTCCATGTTCTGGGTTTTGTTGATTTTCATCCAATCGTTTAGCATGTGCCCCTGATCGCTCTTGATTCCTGGAGTTATTGCTAATCTTTAGTCCATGTTTTGTCTGTTTAACTTACCGTTCAGCTATACATATACCTACAATATCATAGAGCCCTGACTAAAAACAGAACCAACATATAACAAAGGTTTGATGGTAGGAGGAAGTCATCTTTATTTTCAGTGATTCTAAAGCTTTCACCTATGAAATCTAAATCTCTTGTGTTCTGTTGAAACCCCCCTCCTACCCCACATAGTAGTCTAACCAGACATTTATTTACAGAGGATTCACCACTTGTCTCAAAAATCTTTACTTAAACAAAGACAAACATTAACACACGTAAAGCAGTAATTTGTCTTGGCTTTTGTGTCCTACTGCTGTGTCTCTAATTTCTTTTTGTTTACCAGACAATGCCTGGTGCCCTGGGATCTGTGATATGCTAATCTGTTCCTCATTCACTGTGGGATTGAGGTCATCCCTCAGGGAACAGGCTTTCATCTGATTAGACATATTGAATGGCTGATTTATTTCCATTCAGGCCTCTGTAGAGCAAACAGACAGTGAACTCTCCCCTGGGAGAAGGTGGGCCTGATTCTAGACGGCCTTTGATATACTCACAGCTGAGAACTCTTGAAAACAAAGAGGGAGGGAGGGGGGAAGGGTGTTGTGTTGTATTCAGAGCAGGTATTGCAGTTTACTAAGCAGATAAGCCATCCACAAGCTGACATACTGTAGCTCATGTGTGTGAACACTGAAAGGTACTATTATTATTTTAGCATTGGCCTTTTGGGTTATAGTAACATTGACTTATATCCACTCATTTGGTTTCAAAACTCTGTCATTTCTAGTGCTCTTTAAAGGCTCTCCAAACCCTGTTATATAAGGGGCGTACATATGCTAGTTGGCTGGATACCTCCTTAAACTGACTTTGTTATAAATAATTCCCAGTTGCATATAGCTTCAAATCTATTTTATCTTTTTGGAGAGTACAGTTATTTTTATTGCATCTGAGTTCCAGTTTATAACAAATGAATTTTCAAGCAGAAAAAGTTTGGAGAAATGAAACCCAGAACCACACTACTGGAGAAAGCACATTCCGTATTTGAATGTCAACTTTTGAAAGAAAATACTGATGAACTCAGAAATAGAAACTGGTGAAAATTGCTGGATCCACAATCTAGACAGGGGCATCATAAGGTTGTCATTCAGTCAAAAACCCTTGTGAAAAGATGAGATTTGCTCTACAACTGAAAAGCATGCCTCATGCCTTTACAGATTGGAAAGGAATGGAAAGTAGGCCGCTTGTGAGGAGCGGCATAATAGTGCTTAACTTTGTCGCCTTGGCAGTTCACTAAATGCTCTATCTTACATTTTCTCATTCTAACTTCATGACAACCTTGTGGAGTGTGTTATGCACACGCTTAAGAGAAATAAATGAGGTAAAGGGAGATTAAATGACTTGCCCCAAATCACATAGTCAATAAGTAATTGGATTTGAAAGGAGGTCTTTGGATGCCATCTGCTTGTTCCCTCAACATCACCACCAGTACAGGGCGGTGCTTCACAGTATCAGCCTCCCCCTGCCCTTCCCATTGCTTCCCAGTGGGCTCTGAGTGGCCTTTTCTGGTTCCTGTAAGGATGATAGGAAGCGGTTCTTTGTCCTTACTTTCCTTTGGTGCACTGCTTGATATCTATCTGTTAACTTACAGGGTAAGTTGCTCTCATTTTCTTAATCCTTAAGAGTTTTTCTACTTCTTAAATGCTGTCTTAATTTTTTTTTAATTAAAACTTAAACTTTAAAGCATAATGAAAATAATAGCTACCATTCCTTGAACACTGTTTGGAATTAAGTACTGCACTGAATCTTTGACATGCATTTTTGCTAACTCGATGCAGCCCTGCAATATTACTTGATTTTACGAAGGCTCCTGAGCCACAGAGATGTTCAGCAGCTCTCTGAAAGCCTAGGGCCCCCCATCATCTCTCTCCTGAAACATTGCAATAGCCACTTAGCTGGTCTTCTTGCTTCAATTTTGGTATCACCATTTCCATTTTCCATACAATATTCAGAGAAATCTCGTTTAAACTTTTATCAGATCAGGTGCCTGCCCTGATGGCTTCCCATCCCACTTAGCTAACCAAAGCTCAAACTCCCCACCACTTTTCTCCTTCACACTCTGTGGTTGTCAGAATAATGGCCCCCAAATCCATCCATGTTCTAATGCCTGGAATCTGTGAAATCGTTACCTCACATAGCAAAAGGGACTTTACAGATTTGATTAAGTTAAAGAACTTGAGGTGAGGAGTGGCCTTTTGGGTGATTATCCTGGGTTATCTGAGTGGGCCCAATGTAGCTACAAGGGTCCTTATAAGAAAAAGAAGGAGGTGGTGGGGTGAGGGGCAGGCGCTGGTCATAGAGAGATTTGAAGATAGAGAGATTTGAAGATGCTCAGCTGCTGGCTTTGGAGATGGTGGAAGGGGGCCACAAGCCAAGGAATGCCAGCAGCCTCTAGAAGCTAGAAAAGGCAAGGAAACTTATTCTCACTAAAGCCTATGGAGGGACCGTGGCCCTATTGATACCTTGATTTCAGCTCAGTGAAACCCATGTTGGATTTCTGACCTGCAGAACTGTAAGATAACAAGTGTGTGTTGTTTTAAGTCACTAAGTTTCTGGTAATTTGTTATAGCAGCAATAGGAAACTCACACATACTCTCTCACTGATCACCATGCCTGAAACATGCCAAGCTTGTTCTGGCTTCAGGGCCTTTGCACTTGTTCCCTCTGCCTGGAGTGCTCCTCCCTGAGATTTTAAAACAACCACCCCATCTGAGGCATCCCACCTACCTGTCACTCTGTCACATTCTTTATTTTATTTTCTTCATATTGTTAAGACCATTTGAAGTTACCTTGTTGATTAATTTGTTTTCTTTTTGTCTCACCCAACAGTCAGTATAAGCTCAATGAGAGAAGAGTATCATTGTCTTTTTCTGTGTTATATCCCTGACATCTAGGACATCATCTGTCTCACAGTGTCCCTCTGTCTCGCTGGAGGCAGACAGTAAGTGATTTTGGAAGAAGATTAGGAATGGGAGTAACAGAACATGTGTACAAATTAGGTCAGTTTACTCCTAAACATTTATAAGCTGGGCCTGTTGCTCAGCTGCTTCCCCTCACTCTGTAGACGGTTTCTTCTTGCCAGATTTGGAAATGAGGGAAAAGTGAAATACACTCGGAGACTCCTACCATGCCTTTCTCCTCATCATTGGCATTTTGTTGGTCACCATGGAAGACTTCCAGGAGCAGAAGAAAATGGATTCATTTTAGAGATCCTTGCTGACTACAACACTCTAAGACCTTTGCAATATTTGGGACATCTTTACTATATATACAGTAAAAATTCAATACTTATATTCTATTTTTGTAATTAGAAAACTTGAATGTTTATTTAACTCCTTTCCAAGAGGCCAGATCCAAAGAATAATAAAATTTAAGTGATTCCTTGCAAATAGAGATCTGTCTTTTTTCCCCTTGTGTGAGTATTAGCAGTAATATTAACACTATGCATTTACATAGGGTAACATGGTTCTCCTAGAATCTATCTTCTGGGATTTGTCTTAGAAACATGGAAGTCAGTGCCTTATGGACGTCAATGAATCATCCAAGAGTATCTCAAAGAGATACAAAATGTTAACAAGGAGCCATGTTTGGCTCTGAGGGCCTGGGCAGGAGCCTGCAAAGGCATTCCTCAATTCCAGCACTAGAGTGGATGGTCTAAGTGAGAGGGTGGGGGAGGTAGAGAGGAGAAGGGTGAATGTCCCAAGGCACACCAGGCATCTAGCACTCTTACTGCTAGCTTTTCAGAAGAAGGAGTACTGTCTCTCAGTCTCTCCGTCCAAAAGCCCATGAATGAATCTCATTGGGTTGTAAGTCTGTTGCTTAACCAATTGCTGTGGCCAGAGGGATGCAGTACTCTGCTTGGTCAAAACTGGGTCTCATGCCAACCTAAGTGTAGGGTCAGAATCAACACCACTTAACTGCTTCAAGGAGAGCTGGGGAGAGGTGCTTTCTTAAGAAAATCATGGTGTTGTTACCAGAAGGAGGAATAGACACTGGGCAGGCAAAAACAACATATGTCCTCCACCTTCCCCAATTGCTAAAGGTGGAGTTTCAGGCCCCAAGACTCTTGGATAAGGGAGATATTTTTGAAGTGCTTTTTTTGGGTCCTTAGATAACATGTTGTTAGCACCAGCCTACTTAGAAAGCATTGAAGAGCCATCTGGTCTGGGTTTTACTATCCTATCCATATTGCTTGCAGTTCTAGCTTAAATTCCTTGGCTTGTAAAATCAGGTAGCAGCATTTAAACATGCTGAATTCTGAAAATGTTGGGATTATAAATAGTTCATCATATTTTATAAATGCCAACAGCAGCTCTGAGAAATTTAGCATCTCAAAACCTCCAGCAGAGTTTATGCGTTTTCCTGTTTTATTTCATTTGTTTGTTTTGTAGAGTTGAAAAACGAGGATATTTTATTATCAATAATTATTCTTACACTAAACAAATAATGTAGCAAAACTTTCTGTACAGATAAAAACTTCAAATGCTAATTTTTGTTTCTTCAAGCTATGTTTGATTGAATATCTTAGAATGTGTTTTTGTTTTTTATTTCCTATACTAGGTTTGCAGAAAGTGTGTCAAATTTAAAGTGACTTAGATTTCAAGCTTTATTTCTTATGAAAATGAAAAATGAAAGGTATTAATTGTATTGCTCTGATTTGGATATGTGTCTCACATGTTGCCAGTTTGCAACATATAAATTAGATTCTTTTTAACTTTTCCTAAGTTTTACTTTATATAGGGCCTTTGCTTAATGTTATTTTATGAAAGTATTATTTTATGATATTATTTCATTTTTATTACTTACATTTTATATTTTATAGAAGATTGGATAAGGCATCGAAATTTATTTGACTGACTCCACTTTGGTTATGGAATAAATTGTAATCTAAATATACTAAAATTGTGTCTTCTAGAATTTGTCTGCCACTCACTTTCCCAGGTGTCTGTTCCACCTTAGGAACTTTATGAGGGCTGTCTGTTGTTTTCATTTATCCTGCATCCCTTTTTCTTTAGTAATAGCACCAGCCCCTTAACTAAGCTCCTCCTTTATTCCATGTGGTTCTAATGGGACTGCTAACCGTGGTAACACTACCACTGGCAGAGGATTTCAGTAGGTGATCCAGCCTAGGCTAGTTGACCACTTTTCTTAGGACAAAATGATTGGTCCAAGGAGTAGGCATAGCACCCAAGCTGAAACAAAGTCTCCAGAATTTTCTGGAATAGATGCTATTCTCATCTCTTTTTGGTGGCAAGCAATTAGTTGTAACCCAAGAGCTACTTATGTCCATGATCCCTACCTCATGGAAAAATCTTGTCACAGTAGGATAGAATAAGGCCAAATGTACCAAAGGAGGCAGAAGTGAGAGAAGGAGACAGAGAGTACAGGCAAATATTTTTACAGGACCACTGTATTATAAAATTCTTGGGCCCATGCAAGGTGTGGTAATCTATTGCTGCAGATTTAGAATACTAGGTAGAGGTCAGATTTAGAATACTGGTGGACTAGTGGTCAAGTTTGGCATGCTCCACTTCAGTGGCCCAAGTTCAGTTCCTGGGCACAGACCTACACCACCGTCTATCAGTGGCCATGCTGTGGCAGCAGTCCACATACAAAAAAGAGGAAGATTGGCAGCGGATATTAGCTCAGGGAGAATCTTCCTCAGGAAAAAAAAAAAAGAATCCTGGCTAGAGAAGAGGCACTTTCATATTTGTTTATTGTCCAATCAATTTATGTGAAGAGGATTTGTAGTGTCCAGACACCGTCTCTTCTTTTCAGGAGTTATCTCTTCATGTTTATTGTCAAATGCACTGCTCCTCACTAATATCATAAACATTTATAAAGTAGCAATGCTCTTGTTGCTCATACTCTTGTTGCCATGGCTCTTTAGAATCTCATTTGTGTTGAAGGAATATAGATCTTCTTGCCCCTGTAATTTCCATAATACCATTTATTTAAAGCTGGCTGCACCTTTACTCGTGAGGCTGCATCATCCCTGGTGCCACTCACAAATACTGGCTTCCAATGACTTTCTCAAAGATGGTTACTCTGCTTCATTGATGATAACCACAAACACGAGTCTCATACAGAGTGTTCAGTGTAGAACGGTTTGTTTTCTACTCATGTTAAAGTTATCATTTGTAATTTTGTAGCATTAGCATAGAACAGCACATCTTCCAATCACATTTTCTTCAGAATTCTTTAGGCCATGATCACCCCATTTGTGGAATGTGACGTCTTTCTAAGCTGACCACATCCAGGACTTCCACATACCTCCACCAACTGAGGGATAGGCACCGCACCCAAGGGAAAGAAGGTAATAGTGGTCCCATTTTTGCAGGAAGGTATGTCCCTTCTGTAGCATGCTTAAGACTGACTTAGAAGAGCATAACATCACCATATCAATTGAGAACAAGAGGGACATGATCAGAGGGCTCCAATGGCTTTGCAGAGCAATGATCTCAAAAGCCCTCAGAGGAGACGCATGGCCACCCCAAGAGTACTGCCTGACACATGGAAGGGAGTCTGAAGAGGAGGTGGGGTGGCTGCCCTGGGTGCCAGTGGTGTGAGCACACAGGGTAAAGGATGCCTGCCACCACCATGCCACCCTTAAGTGCCAGAGACTGAAAGCAACTCTGTGGTTGAAACTTGAATGGGCAACAGCTGACACAGGAGCCCATGCATGCAACTCAAGTCTAAAAATCAGCGGCGCATTTTAAGTCACCCAAAGACCTGAACTTATCACAATTAAGAAAATGAAGAATTGAGAAGCTTCCAGTGAAACTAGTGAAGTCGCTAGAGTGTAAGCTCTATCACGGAAGTGATTTGATCTGTTTGTTTACTGATGGGCTCTCAGCATCCAGAAGAGTACCTGGCACATTATTAGGGGCTCAGTAATATTTTTTGAATTGATGGAAAATACACTGCCATAGCTGCAATCCAAGGATCAGGAAACTGGGATCAGGAGTTGCTGCCATCACTGCACTACTGGCTGGACAGTGGGATGTGGATTCTGGTCTCTGCAGTCACCATAACTTCCTCTAAACAGCTGGAAACTGGTGCTTGGACACTGGAAAGCTGAGTACAGTCAATGCCACCACTGAAACTACCTCGCAATATCCACAAACCAGACTCAACACTGTGATCTTCAAACATGTTTGCTTGTAGAAAACAGTCAAAGCAGTAAGAATTACCTGTGCCTCATTTTTTTCCTTTCGAATATCACACTAGTGTATCTAATTGATGACTCTTAATTTACATCCAGGATTGAGGTGCCAGAGAGGTTTGGGCAATATGTTTTCTTTAGCTCTCTAGCCTCTCTAGTCAGGATCCTCACTATAATGAGGTAGGACTAGAAGATGGGAACCATTTGTCAATATCAAGTTCAAAAGAAGAGCGCCTAGGGACTAAGTCCTGACGCACTCTGTATTCATTTTACATTGCCACAATAACAAATTGCCACAAACTTAAAGGCTTAAAGCAACACACATTTATTATCTCATTCTTTCTATGGATCAGGAGTCCAGGCATGGCTAAGCTGGGTCACCAGGCTACAAGCTGGGTGTCAGCTGGGCTGCAATCTCATCAGAGGGTCACCTGGGGAAAGATCTTCCAAGCTTCCTCATCTTGTTGGCAGAATTATTTCTGTGAAACTCATGGTGACCTGCCTCTTCCAGGTCAGCAGGAAAGAGAATCTCCAGCCTTAGGGAAGGCCCAGGCCCTCCTCTAACGGCTTCCATCTCATTAAGCCAGGCCCTACTCAGGATAATCTCCCTCTTAGTCAACTCAAAATCAACTGATTTGGGTCCTTAATTATATCTACAAAGTGATCTCACTGTTGCCATATTTTATTGGCTAAAAACTAGACACAGGTTCTACCCACACTCAAGGGGAGCATGTTATACAAGGTATGATTCATTGTTGGGGTGGGGGGGGGGCAGTGGCGCGGGCAGGGGAAGTTACCTTAGAGTGAGACCAAAATTTAGAGATCAGAAAATTTAGAGATCGGAAAAAGTAGGATAAGCAAGGCAAACTGAAAAGAATGGCAAGTAAGAAAAGAAAAGAGGGAGGGAAAGGAGATTGCTAGAGTATGGAAATCAAGTAAAGAAATTGTTTCCACTGTGTTATCTGCTGTGCAGAGGTTGAGTAAGCTGAGAAGATGAGGATGAACAGATGACCATTGAACATGGCAACGTGACCTTGACAAAGAAGTTTTCAGCAATGGAGTGCAGCAAGCCCTATTAGGGTGGATTTAAGAAGGAATGAGAGGTAATGAAGTGGAGACACTGAGCATAGACAATTCTTTGAAGGAGTTTTTCTGTAAAGAGAAGCAAAAGAATAAGGTGGTAGTTGGAGGATATGGAGTCAAGGGGGGACTTTTTTTTAAGTGTTTCTTGTTTGCTAATGAGAGTGAGTCAATAGAGAGAGAAAAATTTGAACATATAATATAGAAAAGCAAGGGAGTAATCATGGGAGTAGGAAGGGTTGGAATCCAGTGCAGAAGTGAAGAGGATGGTTTTAGGCAGGAGGCTGAGTAGCTCATCCATTGCAACAGGAATAAAAGCAGAGTATACAGCAACAGATGTAGGAAGGAGGTAGATTTGATGGTAAGAGTCTCTTCTGTTGCTTCTATTTGTCTGAGAGAAATGGTCGATGAAATAGGGGGAAGGTGATGCAGTGCTGAGGAATGAAATAATCTGGGAGAGTCAAAGAATAAGTCGGCTTAGAAAATGCAAAAGAATTGCCAATTAGCATGAAGGGACAACTTAAAGGTTGAGGTCAGCATAATCGTGTATTTCCTGAGACATAATTTAGATTCTCAAGGGCAGGAGCAGAGAAGGTAAAAAGAGGACTATTACCAAAGTTGGGATTTTTTTTCAAGATAATATAAAGAAAGCAATAAAGGGCCAAGAGAGGTAAGAGCATATTTAAAAGAGTAATTACAGTGCAGGACCATGGAATCCAAGCTACGTTCGGAGGGAACGAGGGCCTGAGGGATGGAGATAAACAGTGAAAAGGCAGTAAGCGTCAAATGAACAATGTGCCTAGTGAAGTAGAAGAATTTTTTGAGCTGAAGTATGAGAGGGAATGAGCTGGTAATGTAGAAGTAAGATAGTGAGATAACTGAGGGGATGCGGTTATAAATGACAAGGTCTAAGGATGACCATGGGGTTTGGTGGCTGAAGTGGAGTGGCAGAAGGAAAGAGCACTGGAAATAAAGAGGTTGAGGAATGAAAGCCCATGAGGTTGGATGCACTGTTCATGGAGATGTTGAAATCACCGAGAATAATGACAGGAGAATGAAGGAGAGAAAGACAGTAAACCTGGTGCTGAAATCTCCAAGAAATGTGTGGGACAGGAGGACAAGAGAGGACCACAGCAAGGAGGTCTGGAGGGAGGTGCAGTCTGATGGCATAAGCTTCAAAGCAGCCGACAGGGGAGAGCAAGAAAGGGACAATAGTTTCAAAGTGGCAGTGAGGAGCAAGAAGAGCACCTGGATTACCTTCTGGCCCCATAGTGCATGATACGTGAGTGGAAACTGTCCACCACTGATGAGGGCCGCAGGGAATTCAGTGTCCTCAGGGGAAAGCCAGGTTTCTCTCAGAACTAGAAGGTGAAGGGACTGTTCAGAGAAGAATGTGGATAGAGGGGTTTTTTTCGACGACAGAGCAGTATGGGGACAAGGATTTGAGCGATGAAATTTGATCTGGGAAGCTTGGACATCCTGAGGTCACTGAGATGAACATCTGAGATAAGATGGGGTGCCTTGGTGGCAGCTTAAAGGGAGGGGATAATTAGTTCTAATTATTCTTGGAAATTGACTCAGGCAATTCTTAGGTGAGGAAAGAACAGAAATTCAGTTCATTGGAATCCAGTTGATCCAATATACTATCTATCCTTCTTCCTTAATGACTCGAGTTGGCCCACTTTCCAATCCCACTGATTCTGTCCTTGTTTAGGCACTCGTTAGTTCTTGCCTGGATTTTTACGATTGCCTCCTAACTGGTCTCTCTCACTGATCTCTCCTCTCTCCAATCCATCCTCCACATTCGGCCAAAGTGCTCTTTCTAGATCATTCATTTAATCAGGCATCTTCTCTGCTCTAAATCCACTGATGGCTGTCCTAATGCTTCAAGATCAGATCCAAACTCCTTAGCAGCGGAAGGCCCCTCAAGGAGCCGACCCTGTTCTGCTCTGCAGTCTCACAGGTCCTGACTCTCCCATAGGCTCAGGCTGTTCCCTTTGTCTGCAATGCGTGGTCCCTCTTTTTCACCTGATTATCTTCTACTCATTCTTTTAATATATAATTCAAATCTTTGGATGAATATACAAGAAGCAGGCAGTCCTGGTAGTTCCAAGGAGGGAAACTGGGCAGTTTCGGTGGGGTGGGGGGTAGAAGAAAACTTTTCACAGCATGCCCTTCTGTACATTTTGAATTTTATATTATATGAATGTATTGCCTCATCTTTAAAAGTAATAAAAATTTTAGTGTCAAAAGGACAAAAAGAGATACATGTAAGTGTTTCTTCCTCTGTGAAGTCTTCCCTAACTTGACACTTCCCTCCATTGAGCCACCACTGTGCCCTCCACATGCCTCTATTACAGCTTTTCTCACTCTACATTGTAATTAAAGGGACATTCTCACAGACTAGAAGCTCCCTGAGGAAAGGGCTTTGTGTCATTCACCTCTGAATCTCCAGCGCCTGACCCAGCACTGGTACATAGCAGGTGTTCCGTAAAGGCTTGTTGAATTAATGAATGAAGAGAACTTCTGTGCAGAAGGAAACAAAAGATATATAAGTAATCCCGCTTATACTACAGGGGAAGAAAATGAGGCCCAGAGAAGTTATTTACTAAAGAGTAGTGGAAGAATAAAATGAGCTTTCTAGAGTCCAAGTTTGGCACTACAGTAAGATCTAAGACTTTCACTTTAAGACAGTAGACGTGATGTGGATCATATTATTTGTTACTTATTTTGATCTGAGTCCCTGGATATTCAGGAAATTTCTGATTTCTAGTAAACTGCTAGTTTAACCGCCAAAGGACACTTTCACATATCAGATTATGGGTGTTAAATTTGGGTTTGGAGAATACATATCCTAAGTAGCTCATAGACCAGGCTTATATTGACAGAGAAATCACAGGAAAATCTTTTGGCAGTGTTTCTTTATCTTAAAAGCTGTGGGGTGAGTTTTTTTTTTTTTTTGGGGGGTGGGGCTTTGAACTCGGAAGTGCTTCCTTTTTCCTCTTCTGGGGACAGTGTCTAGAGGCATTCAAAATGGTCCAACGTTATAGGCTATCCTACAATACAGCCTCTAACAAAACTAGGCCGTCTGGAGCCCCTGGTAATAGATTTGTTTACCTTTATCCAAGAAGGTTGGGAAAGCACCAAAATCGCCATGTGGTGTGTGCCCAGGACGACTTTGAGGAGTGCATGCTGTGAGACTTAAAGTTCTTATGAGGTTGTCTAAAATGAAAAACACGTCAGCAGGGCCTACGGACACTCCATGTGTGCTAAATCTGTCTGTGACAGGATCAGGCGTGCTTTACGTACGGAGGAGCAGAAAACCACTGTGAAAGTGTTGAAGGCACAAGCACAGAGTCAGAAAGCTAGATGAAAAAATGAAGCTTTTCTGAGTATTAAAAAAAGTCAAAAGAAAAAAAAAAGCTGTGTTTTGTGTTATTGTTTTCCTGAAACACACACAGTATGGTAGACATGGCTACACGTAGTGTCTTCAGAGATGAAAGAATAGCACAGGAAAAAGTACCTACATCAGCTCACAGTGGTATATGCAGTTCTCATTTGTTAGTGTTTGCTGAACGTCCAGGGCTATAGAGCAGTGACCAGGGGCATTTTATTTTAAATAGCAACCATGTTTTTATGTGTAAAATGGTAGTGTTAATGATTACCTGGACCAGATTTCAAGTTCCCTGGGGAGATCTTCCGTGGGCTTCGAGATCAGTGGTCTTCAAAATTTTGCTTGCATACCCTCCCCCCTCCCTGAAAGAATTTTGAAAATCTTGTATCCCTCCCACATTTTTTGTTGCTACCTATAATTTTTCAACATAAGTTTGCAAAGGGTATAATTTCCAGCATATTATAATTCACAATATTTAAAAATAAAGCTGTTAGCTCACTCTTTTAAATTTATCCCAAAGAGTCTAAATCCCACAGTAATTTGTTACCCAACATTATTCATTTTAAATATACATGAACTAACTCTTCTTTAACAGTCAGAAAATTTACATTGTTCCTTCTTCTGGAAGTCAGATTTTCACTCCATTTCTCCCATAAATATTATCTTATTGCATATTTTCATGCTTGAAAAATTTTTACTGATCACTACATCATTCTTTACAACAGACATTATAACTACATATTTACATAATCTTACTTTCCTGTGACTCTAAGTTTCTAGGTGTTAAAAATGTCTCTGAGTGGAGTTATCACTAA
Organism: Equus quagga; assembly: GCF_021613505.1. Lineage (NCBI taxonomy): Eukaryota > Metazoa > Chordata > Mammalia > Perissodactyla > Equidae > Equus > Equus quagga. Next base: position 20,639,052 of record NC_060284.1, on the reverse strand, counting down.
AATGATAAGTAGTACACAATTGATCAAACAGTGGCTACATTACAAAGTGATAACTATTTTTAAACATAAAAAGTAAGATTTTATTGAAATTGCTCTATTGATGAAAAGGAAGGGGCTTTTTCTTTTCTGGTGGATTTGTGGATGAATATTTTTTATAGTTAGAATGAGACTGAGTTCTGCCCCAATTCTATTCACGCATTTGACGCTGCTCTTGTGGATATAAACGCTGAATGCTTTGTTCACAGGAATAAGTAGATGGGAATGGGAGGAACTGGTGTTGCAGTGTTACTCAATTCCTTGAATTCCTTTCAATTATATACCAAAAATCACATGACGATCTGTCATTTAAATTATTTTTAAGGCTCTATCAGGTGACAGTTTTGTTCCTAGTCAAAATAGTCATTCTCTTTCTCAACACTAACACAGGCTTCTAATTTTCTGTGTTTTGTGTACCTGGGGTCAATGAGCCATAGTAAGATGTGGAATCTGTGAGAAGAATGACTTTCTTTTGTTTAGTGGAAAATGGCAGTTGTGCAAAGCAGGGATAAAAGAGCCCACAAACATGTTCTCGGTGGATAAGTTCCAGGAAAGTGTAGAAATGAAAGTGGAGGATGTGGAGTTGGTGCCCTTAAAACTATCCACACTCGATGCCACGTGGAGAGTTTTCACGCACACGGCAGAGGCGGTTATCCTAGTTTGAAAACTTCTGTTCACTAACCAGGCATTTGAATAAAAATGACCGAAGAGCCACAGAGATTAAGACAGTCGCCAGCAGATTGGTAACGACATGGGCTCTGTAACTCCCTAGCTCTGAAACTTACTTGCTGTGCATAAATTACTTACCCTCTCAGTTAAATAATTGGGCAAATTATTCAACCTCCCTATATTTGGAAATATAGGCCATAATGATACCTCCCTCACAGGGTTGTTGTGAGAATTAAATGAATTAATATGTAAAGCACTTTGAACAGTGCTTGACAAATAATAATCACTCAATAGATGATTAACATCAATACCAGCAAATGATTATATGTGACATGAAAATGAAGGCGATAACTCCTAAATAAATTAAAGTTTGATATATACTTTGCTGTTGCTGAAGCAAACTGGTTTAATTTGTAAATTAAATGAAAAGTACAAGTTTCTACAGCAGATATGCAGCAGAGCCAATATTCCTCTACAGGATTTACACTCAACAAATGTGCCATGCTGCCTCTTGAAAAACAAGTGAAGTGAAAATAAATGAAATAGAAGGTGTATGAGTTGTAAAGTTATTCTTTCTAGATCATACAGTAGCCTATGTTACGCAAAATTTAGAATATGCTTATTTCCAAAGTGTCAAGAAAGGTGTTTGATGTTTTCTTTCCTCGTTGTCTAAAACCACAGAAACTTCCATTATTTCCATCTAGGACATCTCCCCTTCCCCCTACACAAGCACTTATTACTAAATATATCATCCAACTTTTGCTGCTTAGAGGTTCAGGGGTTTTGTCTTGCCTCGGTTACTGGGGCTTCAGGCAGATCATGTTTAACAGTTTTATCTTTGTTAAATGAAAACTAGAGGGTTTTTTCCCATATTATTTTATTTCTCCAGTATTTCTAATTGTCTCCACCCCCACCCCATTCTAAATTTGAGTTTTACGTTTGATAGCATATACCATAAGTTGAAAAACACAACAAAGAGCTTGAAAACCCTCATTTGAATAACATCGACTTCAGGAACAGCTGCTAAGATAAAATAAATCCAAGAGAGCTCAGCAACCCCGACGCAATCGCTTTTCCTTTTAAAGGGACAGGCAGATTCACATATGATTTTCAGTCTTACGCTGTCACTTTGAATCAATACCATATTTTAATTGATATCAAAGTTTTTCAAATCTGAAATTCTATGTGAGTGTTTTACTGAGCCTATAGAGGATTCTATTCCACTATATTTCAATTCAAGCAATTATTTGATGACATCATTGATAGAGGTTTACAAAGCAGGAAATAAAACCCGTCAGGAACCAATCCTCCAAATTTCTTCGTCACTGAGAACACAGGAAAAGAAACTCTGCCTAGCAAAATATAAATAACGAAATCAAGTGGAAATCTATCACTAAGGAAAAATTGAGTTGCCAGTGCAAAATAAAAAGATATGAACTGTTTTGTTGATTGCAAACCTCAGCCTTCTGTAATATGGTTCATATTATAGAAAACTCTTCATTAAAACAGTTGCACAAGAGTCTAGGTTTTAAATGATGACAGGTAAAACTCTTTTAAGGAAATCTAGCATATTAAAATATGATCTTACAGAATGGGTAGATGATAAAGAGACTATTTGATCTACAAAGATGTCATCCATCATACAAAAAGATTTATCATAACTTTCTTTTAGATATCTAGTTCCACTAGTACATTTAGAATGTGATTTGATTAATTAATACATTATTTACACATGACTTTTCCTGGACAGTCTCTATAACATGAAGCAAGTATGGGCAAGCAAACGTAGTGCCATGGCCTGAAAATTTCAGAATGGCAAATCATTTTGTGAAATTTGTATTTATCAATATGCTTTAATTTTTCTGGCTTAGATAAATTAGTGAAGAAACAGTAGTTTAGAACAATGTTAAGATCCTAGATATATATTTATAACTCAAAGCATAGAAACAGTGCCACATTTTCCCTGCTTCTTGTTTAATTATTCCATTCAATCAGCCCTTTGCAAATAACTCCTATACCCTATTTTTCACTGAGTTTTTTGATCACTTGACTGCTTCCACTTATGACACGGGTATATTTGTACTAATAAAATGAAATATCACACCATCAGCTCACTTCATGAGAGTTCTTTTTTCAGATGCTACCATCAGATAGCATGCTTTTGGCTGCAAGTAACAAACAACCGAACTAGTAGTAACTTAGACCACCAAGCATTTATTGTTTATTAAAAAGAATGCCCAGAGGAAGGAAGCCCCAGGTTGGTTTGGGGGCTCAGTTACATCAACATGGACCCAGGTGGTTGAGCCAGTATTTCAGCCCAGGCAGTCTGACTCAAGTGCTTATGGTACACCCTACTTCTTCTCTACAACACTAAGACTGCCATTATTCTGTCTTCTTGGGAGACTCTGAGTTCCTGTTGTGAGCAGGGACCTTATATCCCTCAATGCTTGGCATACGGTAATCATTCAATAAATATTCATTGAACCATTGAGGAAAATTTCAGATAAGAGAGGGGAGACTAAGACTATGTGAATTAAAAGGGTCCTTTGGTGCAGAATTAAATCAGTTAGAACTATTCAAGTTAGTGCTGGATCTTTGTGCTCTGTGGTTTTTAAATAGGTTTCAGTATAACTAAAAAACGTTTTGGGTCATTTATAGTCCCTCCACTTCCTTGGAGGGTCTTTTGTTGGCTGATCAATGCTCTGGGTTTAAATTTGCAAGTTTAGAAGAGTAGACTGAGCCAAATTGCTCTGTCTGAGAAAGGTTTAGAGGCCACGGTAGTCAACAAGGTTAGCTTTGTGTGTGTGCATGTGTGTGTGTATACTGGAAGGGAAGGGAGGATTGAGCAAAAACAAGGCAGCTGGAGGAGAGACCCTAAAGGAGATACGTATAATTGATGAGTTTTTAAAAAGTGAAATGTTATACGCTGTGTGATGAGACCTCATAAGTTTTCAGTAAGAATATAAAAGTCGTTGTACTTAGTATGATTGGATCCTGAAGAAGATGAGTTTGTGTTGAGGACTTGAGTTAACATGGTTGAAGCAGTACCTCAGAATTCAGGAACGTCTTCCTGAATGCTCAAAATGCTGAAAATGATTGCCTGTCATGCGTTCGTGTGTCTGTTGCATGTGAGTTCACTGCATTTACTAAAGGAGCTATGTTACTCTCTTGGAAATATAGTTTGAGAACTACTCTAGTTGGTACCTGACCACTGTTCTATGATAGCACCTTATCTGCTGATTTATGCATAGGCAAGTTTTGCATGGCATATTTTAAAATTCATAAATCAATTTGGGACAAATGGCGAATTGGAAACCAAAGTGTTAGAGGTGGATAAAATGCATCAGGTGTTCTTGCTCAAAAAGAACGTTTTCAAGAAGATTGCAGGGCAAACACTCAGCAGATCAGATTAAAATCTAAGCAGTAAGAAGGGAACACCTAGAAGACAATCGGGCATTTGTCTGCTGCTGTGTGTTTGTGGGCAGTGGGGTTGGGTAGGGCAGGGTGGGGCTGGGAGAGTAATGAGGAGGGATAGTTTTCTTTTCTGGGAATTTTCACCCAGGCGGAGGTAGGAGGAAAAGGGAACCTCAGTGGTCTGTTTTTGCTAAACTCAGCCAGTACTTTGTTAAGTGGCACAGGACTGTCATTTCAAGGCAGACTACTAATGGCCCAGATCCAAAGGGACTGGCCAGAAACAAATCATCTTTGGAAATACAGCATGATGCAGAGATTCGCTCGGACAGCCAGAGGAGCCAAGCCCGGCCAAGAGCAAGGCCACCTTTCAGAAGTCAAGAAGCAGAGCTGGTGGTCTGGTCTCTGCCTATTGCTGGGCTGGCAGAGTGAAGATTGCCCTAAGACCCGGCTCCAGTTCTTTCTCCATGGAGGGTTCTCTGACCACTCTGGCCCACATGGAGGACTCTGAAGTCTTGTGGCCCTTGGAATCCGTCCTATACTATTTTGCAGTTAATTACAACAGCCTTAAACTGATCTTATAAATAAAATGAGGACACGGATACAAAATTTCCTAGCACAGTATCCAACAAGACTTCCTTTATCTACTCTACCACCCCTGGAAAGAGAGTCCTCGCCAGAACACAGAATTAATGAGTGGGGCCTTTAAGGAGAGGTGACTCAGCCCACCTTCTCATCTGTTATGGCATACAGGCCCTAACAAGAAATGTTCTCCTCTAGATCCGGAAATTGTCGCTGCTTTTGAAATAATCCAGATGGTATGAATTAGAGCAGAAAGCCTTTATAAGTTGGCCCATTATTATCCAGATTTGAATATACAATGTTAGTAGAAGTGGTGTGGCCTGAATGTTTGCTGGGGTATTTGAAACACTGGTTTCTGAGGAACACATATGAGTAAATAGGGGGTGGATTATTAACTTAATACATATATTAAAGGCAGAGCCTATTTATTTCACCAAAATTAAAACATTCTAAAATTACAATAATACACACCTGTAAAAACGTATATATAACAGAAGTTAATGAAATGAAAAGCGGTTGTTCCTTCCCTCCTGTCCACCTCCCTCCCAATCTTAACAGCGTGGAGGGGCTGGGGCTGCAGAGGCAACAGGACCACCAAGGTCCCTGCCTTCGTGGGCCTTCCATTCTAGGGGGAGGAGACAGACCATAAGCAAACAAAGAAATAAACAGATAAAATGAAGGCTGGGAAGGTTGCTTTATAGATATGGAAGTGGGATCCGAATGATGAAAAAGAATCCATCTTGAACCCTTGTGGGAAGAGCTCTCCAGGCAGACTGAAGAGCAGGTTCAAAGGGCCAGAGAACAAACGAGGCGGCTGCTAAAGCTGGCACATTGTGTGCCAAATCGAGAGTTCCCAGAGGGGGCGGGGCCAGGTCATGCACGCACGACTCGGTAGGAAGTTCAATTTCATGCTAAGTACAATGAAAAGCCATTTAAGGTTCTTAATTGGGGCAAGGGGAGCAGAGATCTGATTTTCATTTTTGAAAGACCCCGATGTATTGGGGGCAAGAATGGAAGTCTGCAGACAGGGTGGAAGAGATTCATTCACACACACACAAACACACAGAGTTTAAGAGATAGATATGTGTATATATACTTTTTCCGCAACTTGTTAGTGGTGCACATATTTAGAACTCCTTTTTGAAATTATGTTGTCAGTTTACTGTCTGTCTTAGAAAACCAAACACATCTTGTTTTTTGACCTTTCCCTATCCACCCAAATGCAGTAACTTAGTTGGAAAACACAGCTTTGGCATTTTAACATGGCTCCAGAATGTGTTCATCAGATTTGGCTCTGAATAACTTTTGGATTGTTCCAAAAATCAGATTTGTTCTCGAAGAAAGAATTCTTTTCAACAAATTCAGCGCCTACTGGTGTGATACCTTTTGAGCAGCATCATTGGGATATGTAGATAGCCTGCCAAGGTGATTACTTTCAAATGAAGAACATTTATGTGAAGTTATATTCATTTATTCACCAAGTAATTATTGAGCACCAACCACTAAGTCCCAGGCACTGTGTTAGGCACTGGGGATACATGAGTAAACAAGCAAACAAAATCTCTGCCTCCGCCAGGCTGACATTCTAATAAAGCAAGAAGCACCAAACAAACAAAAAAAATGAGTAAATTCTATATTATGATTAAAGACTATATCAGAGAGAGGTAAGGGAGATTTGGAAAAGAGGAGGGCATTCCAATTTTAAATACATATAATGTCAGGTTGCACCTCACAAAGAAGATGACTTTGGGTAGACTCCAAAGGGGAGAGGTAAGTAATATAGACGTCAAGGGGAAGAACATTCAAAGAGAGGGAATAGCTAGTGCAAAGGCCCTGAGGCAGGAATGTGCCTGGCAGGACTGAGAAACAGTGAGGTAGCTAGCTAATATTTCGCTGAATAAGGTTAAGAGTTGTAGGACATGAGGCCAGAGAGGTAAGGAGATAGAGGGCAGGTCATAAGAACTTTGTAGCCATGGAAAGAATTCTGGCTCTCACACTGAGGGGAGCCAAAGCAGAGAAATGACCTGATCTGAATTATATTTTAAAATAATTACTCTGACCACTGTGATAAAAATAGACTACAGAGGAGCAAGGGTGGAAGTTTTGATATGTTTTGGAAAACAACAATACTTGATAGTCACATCCCCTTAATTTTGCTAAAAGGGAGGAAAGCAGCCAAAGTAAAGCAATTAAAAGAAAAATTCTGGATGATATCTTTCCCCTTTATCTTTCCTTACCATAGCAAAGTTCTATCAAGCCCAACTCCTTCAGCCCTGGGCTAAAAGTGTCCTTAGATTATTTTCAGGCTGCAGCCAAATTCTTTACCTTGTCCTGCGTATCAGTCAGAATCTCTTTAGCTGCAACTGAATACCTGACCCACAATGGCTTAAGCAATAGGCCATTTATTCTCTCCCATGTGAGCACCTGGAGGCAGGCATAAGCCGGGGCAGGGTAATTTAGCCACTCAGTGACGTCTGGGTTCTGGGTCACCTTTCCTGTGTTGTTCATGCTTTTCTCTCATTGTTGCCGGATGTGCCATCACAGCTCCAAATCTGTCTCGCTCACTGGAGGATGGGCAAGGCAGGAAAGAAAGAAAAGACTTATAGGCTTTCAGGGACAAAACCCTTCCCCTGAAGCCCGCTACCCCTCACTTCCCATCACATGCTCTCCAGAGTTAGGTCACATGCTCAGCTCCTAAACCAGTCATTGACAAGGGGGACACAGTGGTTCTCAAAGTGTAATGGCAGGAACCCTGGGAAAGGGATCCCCAAGACCCTTTCAGGGAGTCTCAGGGAATCTGCAGTGAAAACACTATTTTTATTATAATACTAAAATGTTATTTGCCATTTTTTACTCCCATTCTCTTATGAGTGTACACTGGCGTTTTCCTAAAGGAACCTGAAACAGCGCGACAGAGTGAACGCAGCAGATTGGAAAATCCAAACGCCTCCCATTAAGATGTTAAAGATATTTGCAAATTTTTAAAATAACACCACTCTTTATACTACTTTTTGGAAAAGGTAGTTATTTTCCATAAAAATGTGCTATTTATATGTTAAGATGTAATTATTTTTATTTTTTAAATAAGTATTTTTAAATTTCTCAGCTTTAATTTCTAGTATGGTAAATATCAATAGATTTAACCCACATAAACAAAAGCTCTTTGGGGCCCTCAGTTTTTAGGAGTGGAAAGTGGATCCCAAAAGCAAAAGATTGGAAACTGCTGGTTTATTCAGACAGCTCTGATTCATCCCTGGGGCTGGGGGTGGGGCTGAATATTCTGGCGCTCACCGGAGCCCCAACCCAAAACTTCTTAAAATCCGACTCTTTTACTGGTTTGCCAGTTTGCCAGACGCTGCTTATTGAATTGATTGATCTCAACACTTGTAGCTGATCAGAGAGTGACCTCTCGCTTTCTGTGAGGAAGTGACACGGTCAAAAGGAAAACTTAAGTGTTCTTTCAAAGAAAAACTCATATTAAGTTGCTTCTTAAAGTGGGAAGGACTGTGGGATTTTGGGGGGCGGACAGCTGAAATTTCAAAGCCTCTCTCCGGAGCTGGGGTAACCCCCTCCCCCCATCAGCAGTCTGGGTTAGGGAGTAAGATAATCATTGGCAATAATTGGTTTCTCCCTCCCCACCAGCCATGCGCTAATAGCGTCCTTACAACGATGGGCCCTAACGGGCCGTTTGGCTGTCAATTACCTGTGCTTAACAGCATCTAGCCGGCCTCTTGATCGCTTAGGCCAAAGGCGAAAAAGAGGATTTCGTTGGACTCTGAAGTTGTCACCAAGGCGGACTCATTTTCTTGTCTGGCTCTTTCACCCAGAATTGGGGATGTGTGCGTGTAAATTGGGAAGGGAGCACTCCTCCCTCCCTTGCTCTTCAGTGTTAATATTTCTTATTCTCATCTCATACTATTTTATTTTCAAAGTGTTCTCAGGAGCCTCCTTAAAACACTAAACCTGTCTTTCCTCTCTTGAGTAAATCCCTTGACTTCACTAACAAAAAAAAATCCATCAAAGTACATCTTTGTGTTTATAACAATTCATATGCCTGCCGTTTCTCCATCTGATCCCTTTGCTCCCTCCGGCCTCTTCTTCCCCGGAGAATTTTCAGCTGACACAGAGCAGGGGAGGAGCCGGCCTGACCCCGGCCACGGGTGCAGGAGGCTTACGGTTGCTTTGCGTATATTTTGCTGAGTTGGTGTTGGACATTTTTGCATAAACTTCTAGTTCACGAGTGCCATTTCTTACTGTTCCCGCTGTCCTCTGCCTAGGTCCGTTTCTTTGCCCTAATCTTTGCCCAGTTGGGTTGTTTGCCTCCACGATTCCCGACGCTTGAACCTCCTGTCCCCGGGCCTGACCTAATTCAGGGTTCCGGCTGTTGTTTGGTTTATTTCTCCACTTTTGCAAGCGCACGTGGCTCTTCTGAGAGCTTCCTTCCCTTTTGCTCCTAGGGGACCCGGGTTTTGGGGTTCACTGGGGCTCGGAACACGTGCTTTAAAGCAGCCACTACCCCCTTCCCCCCCGGGGCCTGGGCCCCGAGCTCTGCAGGCCGAGGAGGGGGCGGGGCGCAGGGCCCTGCCGGGTGAATCACAGGGCGTAACAGGTGCCGCAGCCGCAGCTGCGCCCGCATCCCGCTCGGGCTCTGGGGATAAGGTTTTCTTTTTCTCCGGGTTTTTTTGGAGGCGAGGAGGAGACTCCGGAGGCCCCCACCGGACCAATGCAGGCCGCGGTTGTTCATCGCCTAGCAACTGGCGGAGCCAATGGGAGGCGGCCGGGCCGGGCGCGGGGGCGGGCTGGGAACCTGCCGCGCCGGGGAGGTGGCCGCGAGGGGCGGGGCCGGCGGGAGCCCGCGGCGGAGGCGGGGCCGGCGGCCAGGGTGCTGCGTGCCGCCGCGCCTGTGCGGGCCCTCGGGGCTGCGCGAGCGGGGCTGGGACGCCGAGTGGTGCCTCGCCGCCGCTCCCGGGGTCGTGACGGTGAGAGCCTCGGCCCGCGGCGGGGATTGTGACGCTCCCGCCCGGGGAGGGGCGCCGGCGGGGCCGAGGGCGGGCGGGGGCGGGAGAGCGGCGCGGAGGTGAGCGCCGGCACCTGGCTCGGCGCCCCGCTTCTCCGCCAGAGGCTCGGCGTGGCCGTTGGGGCGGTTGCAGGCGGCGGGCGAGCGTTGACCCCGGTCCCGCCCGGAGGAGGAGGTGGGAGGTAGGTGCCAGCCCGGGGACCGCTCCGGCCCGGGGAGCCCCAAACCCTCTCCAGGATGGAGAGGGTGGCGCCTGGCGTGGGATGACGAGCAGCGCCGGGACGAGGCGGGGAGGAGGGGCGGACGGATTTGGGGCTGCGGTGTCTCCTTGGCAGAGGCTGCGGGCAGGCGGGGTTCGGGATTTGTTAGCGCGAGCCGCAAGAGGCAGTCGTTAGAATGAGTTCCCGGGTGGCCCGTGGCCGCTGCAGGGGAAGAGGACCCTGATCGTGGTCTGGTAACAAGTCTAGGGGAAGAACTTCCACCATCCAAGAGGCAGGCGTGTGCGAGAATATTTTGGTGCAGAATTTTATAGTAAAGTACCAGAAACCGAATTGTGAGCTCTCAGCCCCCTTTTGAGCCTATGCTGATCGCCTAGTTACGCAAGTCACTTGGGCCCAGGAAATGGAATCTGCTAAATAATTTGTCCTCAGCATGTGTAATGTGGGAATCTTTAGCTTAGTACTCCATTTCAAGGTCCATTGTTAGGTTTGCCAAATTGTCATTACTTGCAACGCTGATACAGTTCTTGTTGAATCTGAGAGAATCGAGATTTCCCTTTTCTGGACCCCATAAATGGATGAGGATTAGAAGAGTCACTCCTCCGAGCGTGGTTCAGAAGTGAACTCTGAAATTGCTGGGCTCCCCTAGGAATTCAGATTAGAGTCTAGGTCGAGAGTTGGCGGTGAGTGATGGGTGCCTTGGAGCCCACCATGCCTCAGGAGGGATTAGTTTACTGCTCAGGTAGAAGAAAATTCTGGCAGCCTTGATCCTGAAGTGGAAAGGTAGGTATGACTTGACACTTTTAGGAGACTGAATATAATTTGAAAAGACTTAGAGATCTAGAGAGAGAAAAAAATGCTCTAGAGTTAAAGGTTAGGTCAAGCTGTCTTGAAATTTAGAAGAGGTACATTTATGAACTTGGATTCAGTCAGCAAAACAACCCATCAGATCTCCTACCCTAGAGCTGTCATAACCTGCGGGCCTAGGAAGCTTACGTTATTGATTCATATTTAACCAGTAAAAGCTAATAACTGATTGACACCATTCTGCCTGCTGTCAATGAAATTTTCTCAAAGTGGTTCTCTGAGAAGAGGATTAGGAACTGATAGTTAGAATGAGGTCTCTTTTAGTGACTTGGTGGGCCTCTTCAACCAAGTCATTTTATACCCTTCTTCCCTTCTCTTTCCCCATCTGTGCAATGAAGATAATAAAGCCCCAGGATTAAGTAACAAGGGAAGCAGCTTGAAGATAACTGCAAAGACTTAGTTATTCTAGGATGAAATGTGAAGATCGCCTCATAACACATTGCGCCTGTGACAAGACTTGTTAAAGCACATAGCGTTCCAAGCATGCTGAGGCCCTATAGGAGAAAACGAAAATGTTATCTGTTCAGATGATTTGCCAAAGGCCTCAAGGCCAGCACAAAGTCAGAGTATATTCTTGGGTTCTCCAGAAACCTGACATAGCTGCTCTTTGACAAAGCTGGCTGTGGCACAGGTTTTTATAAAAGAGGCAGATGAGTGCCTTCTATGTCATATGCACTTAGAGATGAAATGATACCGATGAAAAAGACACTGCCCCAGAAGTGTGATTTTAATTCATTTCACATACTTAAATTAGAGCACTTCCAAAGCTTTTTAAGTGATGTTTTTCCATGTCTTTTACAATAGTTGTGAGTATGCCTTATTAGTTTGACTATTTGCTAAGGACACAAAGGGTTTTGATACTCTGTCTTTGGTGAAGGCAATCGTGATTAATTGGTAGTGAAGGTACAAGTTATCTTGAATTCACGAGTTTATGGGATGAGGTAGAATAGAGAAGTGCACCTTTCCTGTTGATAATGGAAAACAACCTAAAATCTTCACTTTTGAGAGTGAGTCAATATTATATAGTACCAGCAGGTATACTGAAGTATGCTTTAATGGTTTATTCTTCAATAAACATTTATTAAACACTTAACTAAGCTGCTACTTCCCAGACCTGAGGATAACAAAGATGTGTTGCCTTGGGGAGTTTTTTAAAGGAAATTTACGGTGTAGTCAGGGAGAGAGCAAAAATAGAAAATAAAAATTGCAAATATGAGACGGCTTTAGAAAAGAGAATTTCAGCTGGAGAAGGAGTTCACCTGGTGAACACATTCACATGTTCTGCGGCAAAATATCTCTGAAGAAGTACAGGTGGTTTGGTTGGTGGAGCCAGGTGGCCTGGGTTAGTGATAAGGTTGGTGCACAGGGTTATGACCTTTGACCAGTAGGTGAAGGGAACCTTTAAAAGGTTTTATCCAATGGAATTATGTTTGATTTTTACTTTAGAAGGATATTTCCCCCCAAATCAGTAGGTTGAGTGATTCTCTAAACATAGACCATCCAAATAATACCAGAGCGACAACAGCCCTACACAGCAATTAAAGATTTGAAAAATATTGAGGCCCCCAGAGACTTTAGAAAAGCAGAAATTATTGTTCATGCAACCAACCTTTATTGAGTATCTTCTACTCTTAGGATTAGAGGAATAGAGATACAGAGATAAATAAGATACAGCCCCATTTTCAAGCAACTTGCAATTCAGTAGGAGAAATAACACAATTATAATGCAGTGCAGAATCTGAATGTCATAGGAGGCCTAAAAATGTCAGGCCCTAGCAATGTGGGATTCTGAGATGAGAGAAGACACAAATTATCTTTCAAATTAAAAATAAGTTCTTAAATAGAAATTAAACTGCAGCCAGTGAAACAGAACAATTTCAACTGTAATATTTACAGTTCTCATCTGTTAGCCCTTGCTTCACATATTGCCCTGCCTCCCTCTTACTCTCCTGAGTCAGAATTCGCGTTTGATCACCATACTACCAGCTCTGTGACCCTGGGCAGGTCACATCTTGCCCTTATCTTCTCTGTGCCTTAGTCATCTCATTTGTAAATTAGAGATAATGCCTACTTCATAAGATTGTGATGATTGAATAACAAAACATGTAAATATCCCGAGAAATATCCTGGAGAAATAGCTTAAATTTATTGAACATTTAATATTATTATTTCTATTTGATATAAAAGTGCTGTAATCAAATAACTAATTTAAGGACAGGATTTTTTTTAGTCACTAGTGGATCTAACTTGGAGCACCTAATAAGGCCTCTACATTCAGAGAAGCTAAATTATGTAAAAGTAAGCTTTTTTCTTCTTTTAAAGATTTTATTTTTCCTTTTTCTCCCCAGAGCCCCCCGGTACACAGTTGTATATTCTTAGTTGTGGGTCTTTCTCGTTGTGGCATGTGGGACGCTGCCTCAGCGTGGCTTGATGAGCAGTGCCGTGTCAGGGCCCAGGATTTGAACCAACGAAACACTGGGCCGCCTGCAGCGGAGCGTGCGAACTTAACCACTCGGCCATGGTGCCGGCCCCAAAAGCAAGCTTCTTAAAGTGATATTTATTATCTCCTTTTCTTATTTGCCGATCCCTTTTCTGAAATCCAATTTCCGTTTTTACCCCTCAGCTTTGTCATCAAGTCACTAATTGCCAAATCCAACATATTTTTCTGTTCAGATCTTTCCCTTCATATGGCGTTTGCTGCTGTTCATCACCATCTCTTTAAAACTTTCTTTTCCTGGCCTTCCTAAAGCACCCTGCACCCCTTTAATCTCCTGCATCTAGGTCACCTTCACTCGCCTGTTCTTTAGGGTTCTTTCTGCTGTCCCTTTTTTCTGTGTGGATTCAACTACCAGGTATATACAGATGACTCATAAATCTACCCTAATGTCTTCTGACTCCAGGCCCTGGAGTTTATCCCCCTTTGAATGTCTCATGAGGTCATCTCTAAACCCAGTAAATTCTACACTGAGCTCATTATCTTCACACACTTAACCAGACCCAGTTTTATTAACCTTACTCCATTCTCCTTATCTAAGTGACACTATTATCTGTCTAGTACCAAAGACAGATTTTTACATGAGAGAATCAGTGCCTCCCTTTTGTGTACTTGTTGCCCTGTTTTTCAGACCAGCTTCTGAAGTGTTTATCCTTCAGTGTCCTCATTGTCACTGGCTAATTCAGCCACCCAGCCCCTGGTCATTAATTGCCCAGTTTGCTATAATATTTTTGTACCGGGGCTGCTGAAAATGGAACCTATTTTGGAAACATTAAGTTGGGAGGAGATTACTAGAATAACATTGTTCTAAAAGAGTTGTAGCACTACATGTGATTTTAAGACTGTATGCGGAATTTAA
>NC_060284.1:20615284-20624889 GCF_021613505.1 Equus quagga | reverse complement strand
TTGTCAGTTTATTGTAATCTGGTTGTCTCTGCTTTTCTATCTAAAAGATGGTACCTTCAACATTATTCTCTCTATTCTGTATCCAAGTTTTAGAAATAGCCCTCTACGTAGGATCTAGCATGTAAAAGCAAGACATCTTAGAAATCATAATAAATACAACCCATCATCAGCTGTGTTATTTTATAATGAGGAGATGGGCTCAGAGAATTTACATCATTTGCTCAGGATACTTGTTTGAGTGTTAAGAGGAGGCCCGGGTCTGAGGCTTTGGAATCATAAATAGCTAGTTTTTATTCTTACCTTTCAGGTTAAATAGCTGCGTTTTTATTCCCACCTTTCAGGTTGTAACTCGGTAAGTTCCCTAATCTCTGAGTCTCAGATTCTTCCATCAGTGAAATAGTGTTCTATCTATTCTTTCTGGGGCTAGGGTAAGGATAAATGACATAGCCGATGGCCACATCTGGCACGCAGTAGGGGCTCAGTGTATTAGTTCTTCTCCCAGTTTCACATAATTAGCTGATACAGGAGTTCTTAACCCCCCATCCATGGGTCCTTGGCAAATCTGGGGATGGCTTCATGGATCCACCCAAGCTGTAACCCAGACTGCCTGTTTTTGTACTTATAAAGGGGGGAGGGTCATTGGCTTCAGATTCTGTGACCCAAAACAGTTTAACCCTTGAGTTGGCAGTAGTCAGGCCTAGGGCCCAGGGTTCTTGGTGCCTCATAGCCGACTGGGTAGAATTTAGAATTTTTTGAAATATTTGAGGAACAGTCTCTATTTTAAAAAAATTTTTTAAAGGACTTTAGGTGCAAAGAATTAGATTCGTTACAGTCTTTGGCCCATGAGATATTCTCATAATTGGTCCGTTTATTTATTTGGTTTTAATAACATAACAGGTATCACCTGTCATAAAGCTGGGACCTTGACACTGACCTCTCTATCACCACATGGGCCCCTCCATCCCTTTTCCTACTTCCCTCCCCTGAGGCAACTATTTATTGCATCTTATGTGTAAATTTTCCATACATACATACACAAAAACTACATATATTACGTGTCCTATCTTCTGAGACTTTTTTCACTTTATAATGCTGAAATTCATCCACTTAATATTATATTGCTGAGATTCATCTATATTTTGTGTCACTGAAGTTTTCTGGTTGCTGCATAATATCCCATTTTTCAGATATGCCACAGTTTCTGCACGCTCCTGTTGGTGGGTGTTTTGCTCTTCTGCCACTTCCTTGTTGTGAAGGATGCTGCCGTTTGTGTTCACACCTCTTGGCATGCATATACAAGTGTTCCTCCTGGGTTTATACCTAGAAGTGAATTGGCAAGGTTGTAGAGTGTGTGAAGAGGAGATATGAATTTCAACTGCCGTACTGTTTTTCAAGTGTTCTCCCCACGCTCCAAGGTGTAATAAGCCTTGGCCAGGTGTTCTCTAGGACCGTTATTTGCAACCTTCATTTGGTACTTTGGAAAACTTTTACATTGTTCTTGGAATCCATTCTGTAGCTCCCTTAAGAAAGATTCCTTTTTAGTGTCCTGTAATCTAAACTGCATAAATAAAATACTGATACCGAACCACGTTTGGTAGAGGACAACCGTGTTCTCAAACCTCATTCATTCGAATCACACGGAGGGTCTGTTAAACACTGATTTTTGGGTCCCACTCCTAGAGTTTCTGAATCTGTGTGTCTAGAGTGGGACTTGAGAATTTGCATCTTCAGCAAGTCCCCAGGTGCTGTGGGTGCTGCTGGCCCTGGGACTACAGTTTGAGAACTATAACCAGTGATTGAATTGGGGCTAAATCATTGAAAAACTATTACAGATACATGATTACACTATTATAGAACAGATTCATGAATTACGTTTAGTTTCTTATTTCCATTACCTTTAGTAAGTGTTACCTTTTAATTATTTAAGGAATGAAATATCAGTAAATGGTCATGTTATTATTTTATTTGGAATTTTTAGCTGACTTTCAACCTTACAGAATAAGATAGATTGTAAAACACTGCTGCTTTTTTGTTCTTAATAATCCTCTCGTAAGACTATGATTGCTGCCATTCCTACGTGTGCAGCAGGAGAATTGGAAATTGGTATGCTGTCTCTGAATTGTCGTGCTGTTGATTTGTCCACCAAATCCTCTTGCTGCATCTCTGAGCTGGCACCAATCAAGATTCACTGGAAGCCCCGCTAAGTTCCACTTCTAGAGTGTTGGTTCCTGTCTGTCCTAATGGTAGGGTAGCCTACCTCACACTGATGGGTCATTGAACTTGGGTGGACATCAGTCAGCACACTTTAACCACGGGCCAGTGATGATACCTCATAGCAAAGCGGTGCAGACAGTACGATGACAGGCCTGCTGACCAGGACCTCAGCTTAGGTGGTGGGAGAGATGTTTCATTCCAGTCAGATCTGTACTGTGATTGAGTTAATGCAAAGTGTCCCAGAAGCACAAACAGTTTGGGGAAAGCCTGACAATTTGGACTCTATATTCACTAGAGTTTTCAAAAAAAATTTTTTGGAATCACTGTAACATTTAGTGTTTTGTCTGCTTTTATACAGTTCCCGTTCCAGGTACTCACTTGGAATAATTACTATCTGATTGTAACTTAGTCTCAAGGTGAGGTGGTAGAGAAGCGAGTACCCGTGTGTGTGTGTGTGTTCACTTTGAAAAAGTAGCTCACATATTGTGTATTCCCACCTTTCCTAGAATAAAGACAGTAAGGTGTAGTAGTTAAATGTGCTGGACTGCTAGGGTTTGAATCTTGGCTTTGTCACATTCTAGCTGTGTGACCTTGGGCAAGAAAACTCTGGGCCTCAGTTTACTCATCTGTCGTAGGGGGAAATAACTTGATTTGGGCTGTTGTGAGATGGAATGAGTTAATACATGTAGAATGCTTTAAATTTACTTGTTCCAAGTAAATGGTTTATGCTTAATAAACTTTATTATTTTATTGTTAAACTTCAGTAGAATCTCATTTGCTAAACATGTGGGTGTGATGCCAGTGTGTGAAGAAAAAATTTTGATATAAATAGCTGTATACTCAAATCCATATTACGTCCCATGAGAAATGTAAAAATGATAAATCATAGAACTGAAAATTCTTTGAAGATTGCCTAGTTTGACCTCTTGATTTTATAGATGTGGAAACTGAAAGAAAGGGAGATGATGACCAGCTCAAGGTTGCTCAGTAGATGATAGAAGTGGCACTGAGGACCCCAGCCCCTGACACTCGGTCTGCTGTTCTGGTAACACCCTGTGTAGCTTCCCTGAAGTGACTGTGCCCTGGAAAAAACTAAAGTTAATTGGAGAGCCAAGACCAAAACAGATGAAAACATTAGCAATAAAAAGTCAGTGGGTACTGAAATACCAGCTGGTGCGGCACAGACTGAGTACATACCTGTATAGCCACGTGAGCTGCTCTCTTGAAAGAGAGAAGTGTACCTTATTAGTTGCTTGAGTCAGAGAAGGTTGATAAAGAACATTTTTTTTTAAAAGAATCTTAATACTAGTTATAAATCAAAGCCAGGCTCCCTGCTGCTTTTGTCCTACCAAGTTTAGATTATAACTGAGCCAGGGAGAGAGGCCAGCTTTGCTAGAGTGGCCAGTACCCTGTGTCTTTACACTTCACACAGTAGGTGGTAGTCTGCCTGCCTGATGGGCTCCATCCCCACAGACGTGCTGCAGCGTAGCAGGGCATCAGTGTGAAGACTGCAGCGGCCTTGCTCACCTGTGTGTGTGCATGTGTGGGATAGGTGCTAGCAGCGGCATTGATTGGTGGAAAGAGTTTATCATTTGTCCAAGTCGGTATTTCTGCTGAGGGGCAGAGGTGTTGCTGTCTGGCACTGAGGTGGGAGTGCTTCCGCACACATTGTCTCATTAACTCTGCGTGGATCCACTGCCTCTGAAATGTTTATGAAGTAATATGTGCTCCTAAACCGTCCCAGCTCTCTGAAGGTGTACCATGAAGAAGGGAAAGCTGCGGCCCTCCCCTCACCACGCCCAACCATCCCATTCCCCAGGATGCCGTTGCTAACACTCTGTAACTTTCCAGACCTATCTCTTAAGTATATTTAGTTTGATTTAGCAAAAAATGGTGATCATACTGTTCTCGTTATCCGTAACTTCTTTTTTGCATGCTATACATGTAGAGCTCCTTCACTTCAATAATCCCAGAGTACGCCGCCTTCTGGCTGTACGGTGTGTTGGTTTTTAACTGTTTCTCTATTGGTGGATATTTAGATTGTCTCCAGTTTATTGCCATTACAAATACTGCCACGGTCAACACTGTCCTTGTATGTCATGCTTGCTCACTTATTTGATTGAATATGTGGTAATAGATGCCTAGAAGTATAATTGATTAGTGGAAAGATTTACGCATTTCAAATTTTTGTGGACTGCTAGATTGCCATCTAAAATGGCAAACTACTGACCTCTGGTAAGGTTCTTTTCCCCTTGCATAATTGATTATCTGAATAATTCTGGAAATTTTGTGTAATTTCTAACCAGTTTTTGTCCCAACAGGGCTGCTTGCCTTTAAGACGCCATAGATTTAGTGATTAATCTGGAAATGTTTTATATTTTGTATTGCTCATGCCACTCTGCCATTAGTTTTGGTGTTTTAGAGAGGTGCTGTTCATCCCCATTGCCTCTGCTCATCACTGTAATTGCCTTTTAAAAAACCTGGATTTTTCTCATTGTATGACAAAACACCAACTTATAGAAAATTTAGAAGACACAAAAAAGTACAGATTACTCGTTAATATCATGTGTGTGTGAAAGTACATAAAGAGATGAAAGTCCTGCCCTTGCCCCTCCCTTTTCTTCTCCCACCTTGGTCCTGTCTTCCAGTTTTTCTGTTCTTCCACAAACGTCTATCTTTATAGAGCAGAATTTATACCTATATGTGTATACTCATATATTTTTTTTAAAAGACCAAATAAGATCATGTTAGATATTGTTCTGCAGCTTTTTCTACTGCTTAACAAAATATCATGGAACTCTTTCCAAATTAGTAAAATATCTAATAATAGCTAACATTTATGGAGCACTTACCATAGACCCAGGACCCCGTTTTAAGCCCTTTACATGCATATACTTATTTAATAAAGTTAGTAAACTTAAAACTAAATTTCTTATTTAACCACATTATAGTCCTTTGAGGTAAAGACTGTGTTTTACTCTCCTTTTGCAGATGAGGAAAATGAGGTCCAGAGATTTCTGTTCAGGACCACTTCCCTTGTAAGGGCTGGCACTGGGGTTGGAAACCGCGTGGTCTGACTTTGGCTCCTGTGCTTTAACCATTCCACCACACTGCAGCAGTCACTGGTTCAAGGGTGTAGATAAGGAATTTAATGTGGCCGCCTTCTCCGTAAGCTGCTGAGAGGGTGGCTTTCTAATGGCAGCTTCTGGCTTGGAGCCTCCTCGAGATGGTGTCCCTCAACCCAAAGGGGTGCACGTGAAATATTTTACTATAATTTGTTCTTCACGCTGTTTTGTGCAGCCCTTGCCCAGCTGGGAGAGATGGTTTAATGGGCAGTGGTAGGAAATACTGCCTCCTGAGCCTCTCATCCACCAGAGCAGCAACCCGTGATGGTTAAGAGGGTGGGCTCTGGA
Organism: Equus quagga; assembly: GCF_021613505.1. Lineage (NCBI taxonomy): Eukaryota > Metazoa > Chordata > Mammalia > Perissodactyla > Equidae > Equus > Equus quagga. Next base: position 20,619,262 of record NC_060284.1, on the reverse strand, counting down.
GTCTGGGGTGGGCAACATCCCCGCCTCTGCCACTGGCGAGCTGTGTGACCTTGGGCAAGTTACCGGAGATTTCTGTGCCTCAGTTTCCTTATCTGTAGAAAGGAAATAGAATGATAACACATAGGGTTGTTGTGAGGATTGACTTCATAATATATGCAACGCATTTAAAGCAGCCGCTGGCCCGTGTTTGTTAAATCAGTCCCCTGTATCCTAGGTATATTGCGCTTGCTTTTTCACCTGTTACCTCATTAAATACCCACAGCCACCCTAGGAAGTAGATGGTATCACGCTGTTTTCCAAGTGTAGAAACAACTATAGTCTTCTTTGGAACAAAATTATAGTAGATAGTGGTGTTGATTTTTTAAATAATCATAATGTATTTGGTCTTTGAGAGTAATAACATCTATTAAAGTATGCTGATAACCAAATTCTTAAGTTTTATGACTGAATTTGCGAGATAGGACTAATGTTTAAAGACTTAGTTTGAACGATTTAATTTTCTTAACCCAACAATTTGGTAACTCTAACTTTGTGAGATTTTAGCCAAGATTTTAGTTAGCTGTTTGTGAAAAATCCTGTGCAATATTTAGAATCCCAGATGGCATAATGTTACTATATTCCTGTGTAATGAAAAGCTATTATTTTCTGACACTTGATTGAAGTTTGTTTTAGAATTCTGATTAGGTAGGCAGTTGCGCCTTCTCAAGTTTGAATTTCAAGTGAACTTGAAAAGAACACTTAAGATCGTGTACTGTGTGAAGGAAATCTTGTAATCAAGATACTACTTATGTTTCTGCTGAGCTCTCAGTGGGTGGACGTGTTAGGAGAGATTTGGGGGATGAAGGAGAGGAGTGCTTTTCTCTAAAGGACTCACATCTTTTGCATCTTTTCCATTGCTGTTTTCCCTTATCTGCTTTTGCTTGCTGGAATGAACATGTTAATTTATCATCAGTTATATACTTGAGTCTTCATTGGTTATTCCGTCTGTTAAGATTAGTGGGGGGGAATACACAAATGTAAATGTCCAGTACCTAAGGAGTCTAGCTGGGAAAGATGAAACAAACTGCGAAATATATGGAGGACCTCGAGAATAGGGTTCTGTGGGCTGTGCGGAGGAGTGATGGTGTTTGAGCTGGGCTTTGAAGAAGCGTTAGTTTTGGGGTAGGTGAAAGGGGAAAGCACAGGTGGAGCACACAGGCTGGAGTGAGTGTGCCATCTGTGGCACTCAGTTCATTTCATAAGATTTCCTGAGTACCTGCTATGTTTCAGGAACTGCTGGATACAAAGGTGGGTACACTCACCACCCTGGAGAAGTTCGTCAGCTAGTGGAGGAAGCATCCAACTATAATAATATGGAGTGATTAATTGTAGTACTGGATGGTGATGTTGTCAAAACCTGAGTAGTTGCTTTTGTAGTATATGGTGTCACTTTAGTAATACTTCAGCAGGAGAGAGAAATTATGCAAGGGACTCAAATATATGTATATATTTAAAAACTTTTATTAGTTATCTGTTGCTGCATAACAAATTACTCCAAAACTTAGCATCTTAAAACAGCAAGCATTTGTCTCCCCATTTCTGTTGGTCAGGAATCTGGGTGTGGCTTAGCTGAGTGCCTCTGGCTCATGATCTCCCACTAGGCTGCCTTCAAGGTGTTCGCCAAGGCTGTAGTCATGCCAAGGCTTGACAGGGGGCATCTGCTCCAGACCCACTCATATGGCTCTAGACAGGCCTCAGGTCCTCACTGGCTGTTGGCTGGAGACATCAGTTCCTTGCCACATCGGCTTTTCATGAGTCTGATCACATGACAGCTATGACAGCTCGCTTTCCCCAGAGAGAGGGATCCAAGAATCAGCGAGTGAGAGGTGACCCCAAATGGAAGCCACAGCCTTTTTATAACCTAAACTTGGCAGTGACATCCCACAGTTTCTCCTGTATTCTGTTTGTTAGGAGCTAGTCACTAACTCCAGCCCACATTTAAGGACCAAAATAACCCAAAGGTGTGTATACTGGAAAGCAGGAATAATTGGGGGCCATCTTAGAGGCTGCCTACCCCCAAATTCTACAAGTGATTGATGTATATTGAGAACCCCCAAGTCGTTTGGGTAGAAGGAAGAAGAACCATCCGAGAAACTTTTCTGATGGAAAAAACCACAAGTGTTTTTGCTAAAGAGCTATAAACTTAGTTTTGATGTTGTCGTAATATTTACTCTTGGATAGAAAATGGTAAAATGAGTTGTTCAGTCCCACCCTCATTAAACTTTCTATAAATCTGATCTCATTTCTGGGAATTGTTTTTATGCCTTTTCAAAGCAAAGTGTTTATAAGTGAGAAAAAAGCTACTGTTTGTGGCATAGTGGGGAAGAAGTTTACATCTGTGCCTCAATTTAAGTAATAAAGTTCCTTTAAGGATTATGTACTCTGGGTGGGATAATTTAAAATGGATTATGGAAACTCAGTCTTTTAAAGAAAGCTCATGGAAATCTTTATTTGGCTTTTACCGTACATAGATTTGTGTGTATGTGAAGTGTTGAGAGGTTGACTGGTGGTAGAGTGAAAAGAGCGCGGTTTTGAAGACTGAGGTTTGTGTCCAGGCTTCACAACCAGTTAGAAATATGACCTTGGGCAACACTGTTGACCTCCCTGAGTCCAAGTTTCCTGTCTATAAAATAGATAAATATATATGAAGGAAAATACGTTGACATGAAGAATGATAGATTTATGAAACTTAAAATCTTCATTTTCTTTCAGAAAGGGTACAGTTACATTAAGTTCACATATCTCACTGCTTCTGAATTTTCTCTCAGGATTCTAACCAAGAAAATGCTACTAGATAATTCTTCAGTTCTGCACTGTCATTTTACCCAGAAAAGACTGGGGTACCCTTGCTTATTTTACCCCTGAAGTAATGCCTCTGGTACTTTGGAGCCCACAGCAACATAGAAGAAAGCCAGAGCAGTTCTCCAGAAATAGTAAGAAAATTGATTGCAATTTTACTGCAATTAGTAAGATTTTCTCTTATGAAGACTTGTTTATTGGAATCTACATTGAGAAATACTTGGATCAAGGAAGTTTATTAGATGCTTATATATCTTATCCACCGGAAGGAACAAAACTGTTTCTCTGATGTAGAGAACAGGAGAAAGAATTCCTACTCATGGATTACTTTATAGATTTTTTTTCTTGCTTTAATTTATTTCAGGATTGTTCCCCAGCAGTCTTGAATGAAATGACTTTTACAAGATGTTTTAATTCTTTAATCTTCAAGTTTTGCTCATATTATTCATTCGTGGGTTTAACCTATCTTGGAATCTGGGCAGCTACCCTAACCAATGGTATATAGGGAATTGGGGGTTGCAGATTATTTGAACCAAAACACGATTCACTGTTAACTTTTTTTCCTTTCTTCTATAACGAAACTGTAGTAACAATGCCAGCATAACCAAGTTTGTTGTTATGTGACTTGTCATGGTTGATTGTGTTCACTACATAACGGTTTGCTATGACTTGATTAATATACAATATTATATATATTATATATATAATATGGAACTTAATTCTGTGCTTCAGCACCAGGTTTTAATAGAGTCCTTGGCTGCTTTTGACACCTTCAAGTTGAAGTGAACTTTTGATGATATTAGATTTGTGCAAAGCAGAGATGCTTCTGTTCACTTTTTGCTTTTGCTTTTGAAATTAATATTGACTTATTTAATATCTTCTTAAAAAACAGTTTGCATCCTTCAACAATGAAATTTTTGCTGTGATTGAGCCAGAATAGAGTACTTTGCTTAAGTTAGTGTCTTGGTTTTGGGATGTACTTCTGTCGCTTAACAACAGGGATACGTTCTGAGAGATGCATCATTAGGTGATTTCATTGTTGTGTGAACATCGTAGAGTCTTACACAATTCGAGATGGTGTAGCCTAGGCCGAGTGGTACTAATCTTGTGGGAACAGCGTCGTATGTGTGGTGAGTCGCT